>NC_053157.1:102259429-102329429 GCF_016835505.1 Polypterus senegalus | reverse complement strand
ATATATATATATATATATATATATATATATATAATATTTACACACACATAAACATATATATATATCTACATATATACACATACATATACATATACACATACATATACATATACACATACATACATACACACAAATACATATATATATATATATATATACACACACACATATATAAACATATATATACATATACATACATATCTATACTAATAAAAGGCAAAGCCCTCACTCACTCATCACTAATTCTCCAACTTCCGGTGTAGGTAGAAGGCTGAAATTTGGCAGGCTCATTCCTTACAGCTTACTTACAAAAGTTGGGCAGGTTTCATTTGAAATTCGCCTAATGGTCATAACTGGAAGGTATTTTTCTCCATTAACTGTAATGGAGTTGAGCTGGAATGGCGTGGGCGGAGTTTCGTGTGACATCATCACGCCTCCCACGTAATCACGTGAACTGACTGTCAACGCAGTGCGAAAACCAGGAAGACCTCCAAAAGCGCTTAAGAAAACATGCATTATATAATTGAGAAGGCAGCGAAAAACAATAAGAAGCGAGCGAGTGACATATACTACCATATTCATGAGTGTTGCTGCCTCGGAAAGAAAGCAAGGTGTAAACCTAAACTTTAAATTAAGTTCATAGACAGGCTACGCTGGCGTTTCACATGCCCACAGGTAATGCGGGATACAAGTTTAATGAGAGGACGAGGATATAAACGAGTTTTGATCACTTTGTAACTAAGTTAAAATTGTAGGTGAAGGGGTGTGCTTATGCAAATTCCGAGAGACTGTGTTTGTGGGGGATTGACAGTTAAGGCGGGTGGGGGAGTCACGTCATCATCTCCCTCCCATTCATCTAATTTCGGTCTGAGCTGAGCTCGGCTAATGCCGTCTTCAAGCAACCGTCAGACTGCCACCAAATACTCACAGAAAAATCCACAAGTTAATACACACGCTATCTCTCGAGTTTCTCCACACTGAATCCTCCAGGCACTACTTACAAAAGGTCACATTGACAATCGTGTTATGTTATTTTTAAAATCTTTCCTTTTCTAAGCACAAGCACAGCTGAGAAGCTTGATGCATGTGCTCCATAACGTTAAAAATAATGCATTTAATCACACTTTGCATTACAAGCAAAGGGAGCTTTTGTCAATGCATGATTTCCTGGTACTGTACACCGATTACATTGATCAGCATCCCGATTCATTTTACCCTCGCACCACCTTAGTTTGAGAAGAAGTCTGAAAAATATGAGGTTAACACAGAAAAACATCACCAATTCAAGCTTTATGAATAATCGATTCGCCATCAATAATTGTTTTGGTAAAGCCATCCTCCTTCCATTTTATAATTTTTCTGCCAATAGCCATGATTAAATGAACGGTAAATAAAG
Organism: Polypterus senegalus; assembly: GCF_016835505.1. Taxonomy (NCBI): domain Eukaryota; kingdom Metazoa; phylum Chordata; class Cladistia; order Polypteriformes; family Polypteridae; genus Polypterus; species Polypterus senegalus. Next base: position 102,328,033 of record NC_053157.1, on the reverse strand, counting down.
TAAGAGCAAAGCGAGGGTGACTTATTTAGGCAGGCATATATATGACAGCAACACTCATGACAATGTCAATCATGTTACGTTATTATTAAAATGTTTCCTTTTCTTTTCATTACTTCTTTAACACACTACTTCTCCGCTGTAGGCGGGATTTTGCTATATATATAATATATGAATGACCTCCAAAGAGCGCTGAGACTTTTGATATCATGAGCGTGTCTGCAAAACTGTGGTCTCCTGCCCAGCAAAAGTCGAGCAGCCAGCGCCAAGATAGCTGTGCCGCCTTTGAGACGCTGACTGCGCTTCTGCCTTAAGTCAAAGTGAGCACTTTTAATTTTTTTCATCCTCCCCCTGCGCTATAGCCCAGACAAGTGCAAACATGGGACCCCTTTTCTACACCACGGAAAAATAATATTAAGGCGATTCACACTTTCTTTTGCACATACGATTATGAGGTCCTCACCTCGGATTATGAAAACACGCACACGAGTGGAGGACTGACAGTGCCATCACAGCTGATTAATGGCAGGGACGTCTCACCAGTCTACACAAGACCCACGCGACTGTCCCCAAAAGGCGATCATAACGTCAGCGAACACATCTCTATACTATATAAAAGAAAAGGCAACTTTCCTTTCTTTACACCTTTTTCCTTTTATCCCAAACCAAAGCCTTTCTCTTAACACTGCAGAGGACACAAAACTAATTTTCTTTAAATGCCGGTAAGGCACATTACCAGAGGCACAAATTTGAACGCTCACATAGAAAATGTAATTTCTATACCACAGCCATCGTGTAGCGCCTTTCAAAAGGGATCTACTACCGAGAGATGATCCATATACATTTTAGCTGCTGTTAGTTACTTACCTGTTGTGTTACACAGTCTTTAAAATGTAGTTTACCTGAAACCACTCCAGTAGTGCTCAATGTACCTGTACTTCTTAAAACGTTAATGTTTTACTGTTTAATAACTTATCGACTATATTTTATTATTTTTCCCTTGCACTTAGTGACCAAAGCTATACACACACATATAGAGACATACAACCATACACACAAGTATATGTATGTGTATATATATAAACACACACACACCCCTATCTACATTATATATATATATATATATATATATATATATATATATATATATATATATACTAGCAGAATACCAGCAGCATGAGAAGTAGTGTTTTAAAGAAGGTACTAAAAAGAAAAGGAAAAATTTTAAAAATAACGTAACATGATTGTTAATGTAATTGTTTTGTCATTGATATGAGTGTTGTTCTCATATCTATCTATATATATATTTCTCTATCTATCTATATATATATATATATATATACCCGCGCTTGGCAGCGGAGAAGTAGTGTGTTAAAGAAGGAAAGAGAAAGAAAAGGAGACATTTTAAAAATAATGTAACATGATTGTCAAAGTAATTGTTTTGTGTATTTGGCGGCAGCGTCACTAAGTTGTTTTCGGTAGCTGCATCAGAAAATGTACCACGACGTCTGACACGCTTCCTTTTTACTGTTTTCTCACAGCTTGGATTGCTGCTGTCATATATATATACACACATACATACATACATACATATATACATACACACGTGTGTGTGTGTGTATGTATGTATGTGTGTGTGTGTGTGTGTGTCTATATGTGTGTGTATAGGTTTGGTCACTGAGTGCAAGGGAAAAATAAGAAATTATAGTCTATAAGTTATTAAACAGTAAAACATTAACGTTTTAAGAAGTACAGGTACATTGAAATTACATTTTCTATGTGAACATTCAAATTTGTGCCTCTGGTAATGTGCCTTACCGGCATTTAAAGAAAATTAGTTTTGTGTCCTCTGCAGTGTTAAGAGAGAAAGGCTTTGGTTTGGGATAAAAGGAAAAAAGGTGTAAAGAAAGGAAAGTTGCCTTTTTCTTTTATATAGTATAGCAAAATACCCGCGCTTCGCAGCGGAGAAGTAGTGTGTTAAATAGCAATATTCTGGCTAAAGCACATGTGCTTGAGACCACTGAATTAACAACTGGATACCTAACATTTGGAGTATACGACATGATTACTTATTGTTTAATAATATTCATACACACACACACACACACACACACTGTTTAGTCAAATGGTACATTGATGTTACAGACTATTTGAAACCAGAAAAACAAAAAGATATTCCTATATACACATTGCATTGCTTTATAGCACTCCTTTAAGCTTTTATCAGAGCATCGTTGCAATTTGCGTCGCACACAAGTCTGTTATACATCAGTAGCCATCAACTACTGTAACTACATTTTTCTATAGTACATTTTTATACACAAAATGGAGCTCTATGTGCTTTACAAGATGTTAAAGAAAAAGTTACAAGAAAAGAAAACCAAACTAAATTAAATAATGAATAAGTAATAAAGAGTAAAACAATATAAGCTCTGAGGCACAGTGCGTAGTTCTACTGCCTCTCAGTTAGGAGACCAGGGTTCGCTTCCCGGGTCCTCCCTGCGTGGAGTTTGCATGTTCTCCCCCTGTCTGTGTGTGTTTTCTCCTACAGTCCAAAGACTTGCAGGTTAGGTACATTGGTGGTCGTAAATTGTCCCTAGTGTTTTGTGGGTGTGTGTGTGCCCTTTGGTGGGCTAGTGCCCTGCCCGGGATTTGTTCCTGCCTTGTGCCCTGTGCTGGCTGGGATTGGCTCCAGCATACCCCTGTGTTAGGATATAGTGGGTTTGGTAATGACTGACTGACTGACAATATAAGTTTACAAGATAAATTATAGATGTTTTTCAGATTCCATGCATTTATGTGTTTCTAAAGACTATATGGCATAATTTTTCCTTCTATAAAATAACCTGTAACATTAACCCCGGGGTTACATCAATCATGTCTGAATGGATATATAAAAGAGAAAATATAAAATTTTAAATAATATATAGAAGATAAACGCCTAACACCAAGGACAGTTTATAAAAACATGTTTCAGGTTAAATCTGGCTGTGTAAAATACAGTAGACTCGCAATCAATCTAACAGTCAAGAATTTAGACTAATGAACTTACCAGAGATGTTTGTTGTTTGACAAGGAAATGAGTCCTGTTCCACTCCAAGATTGAGGACTAGTAAAACCTACAAGATAAAAGTGGGTTTCAGTGCCAGGGCAAGTGAATGGACTGGTAGCAAGCACCAGCTATATTTTTGTTTAGTAATCTATAAGGTTTCTAACTATGTGTAAAATATATTTGTTTCTTTATCTAAACTTAGCTTTCCAGACAGAAATCACATATAATGAAAATTAAAGAAAGGTTAAAACAGCACAGTAGAGGCTACAGCCAGATCAAACTCTGATTTAAAGTAACTAAAGTTTAATCCATTATATTTACCTTGACTGGTGCATAGAGTTTGATGATGATCATGGAGAATTAGTTTTCTACATTTTTCCAAATTGGATATCTTTACTAACCCTATCATTTATAGATAACCAAAAGGTTTTAATGCTCATTTTTAAGGTTCTTGTTTGTACAGGTAGTCCCCAGGTTATGGACATCCGACCTACAACTTAAGAACGAGGCTGCAGCTGTGACGACTGAGCCTCAATAACTGCCGCTCCGTCATCTTTGGCCGGAGGACGCTGCAAGTAGTGACTGGTGGGGTGCGATTTCGCTGCTCGCGCAGTGTAGTGACCCACGGGCAGCTCCCGGCGGCAAGCGAGCTGTGACCCGTGAACCATAGTCCAATTTGTGCAATTTTCATTTTGACTTTAGCACAAGAATATACTGTACTTCAGCCTTCAATTTAACACAGTTTCGTTGACTTTCTTTTAAACTGCACATTGTACCAAGGGTGCCCCTCGTGGATCTTGACTGTTGCTGTGCAGTTGCATACCTTCACTGAACAGTTTTAATTCCACATGTCTGTGCTCCAGTGAAGAACAACTGCAACATGTAACTATAATTACATGCCCTGACTGCGTTTTACAATGAAGTTCATATGTTGAACTTATGGTTTTATCGTGCTCATCCGTCCTCTGCTATAGTGTCTAACATGAGCTGTCCTCACTCAGCCGTAGTTTTCATGTCAGATACTCATCTGCTCACATAAAACACTATATTTCCTGTCAGGCACACTACCATCTCTTTGCTAGCTGTGTAAAGTGCTGTAAACCAAATTTCACGCATGCTGTGGGCCAGATGTCTAATTCATGGGTTGTGTTGTATGTGTCATGGCATGAGGGGTTGATTGAGACCAAGATTAAGGTTCAAAGGTCAAGAGTGCCACATGTTTTCATGACAGCCAGATGACTCTTAAAATTTTATATGCAGTAAATATAAGAGAAATTCTAAGGAATAAAAAGCAACTAATTTCTGACTCTGCATCCATAGTGATGACACGCCCTTTCCTGAGCCTTTCAGTTATAAGAATACAGTAGTTTGAAAAACTATTTGCCCCCTTCCTGATTTCTTATTCTTTTGCATGTTTGTCACACAAAATGTTTCTGATCATCAAACACATTTAACCATTAGTCAAATATAACACAAGTAAACACAAAATGCAGTTTTTAAATGATGGTTTTTATTATTTAGGGAGAAAAAAAAATCCAAACCTACATGGCCCTGTGTGAAAAAGTAATTGCCCCCTGAACCTAATAACTGGTTGGGTCACCCTTAGCAGCAATAACTGCAATCAAGCATTTGCGATAACTTGCAATGAGTCTTTTACAGCGCTCTGGAGGAATTTTGGCCCACTCATCTTTGCAGAATTGTTGTAATTCAGCTTTATTTGAGGGTTTTCTAGCATGAACTGCCTTTTTAAGGTCATGCCATAGCATCTGAATTGGATTCAGGTCAGGACTTTGACTAGGCCACTCCAAAGTCTTCATTTTGTTTTTCTTCAGCCATTCAGAGGTGGATTTGCTTGTGTGTTTTGGGTCATTGTCCTGTTGCAGCACCCAAGATCGCTTCAGCTTGAGTTGACGAACAGATGGCCGGACATTCTCCTTCAGGATTTTTTGGTAGACAGTAGAATTCATGGTTCCATCTATCGCAGCAAGCCTTCCAGGTCCTGAAGCAGCAAAACAACCCCAGACCATCACACTACCACCACCATATTTTACTGTTGGTATGATGTTCTTTTCTGAAATGCTGTGTTCCTTTTACGCCAGATGTAACGGGACATTTGCCTTCCAAAAAGTTCAACTTTTGTCTCGTCAGTCCACAAGGTATTTTCCCAAAAGTCTTGGCAATCATTGAGATGTTTCTTAGCAAAATTGAGACAAGCCCTAATGTTCTTTTTGCTTAACAGTGGTTTGCGTCTTGGAAATCTGCCATGCAGGCCGTTTTTGCCCAGTCTCTTTCTTATGGTGGAGTCGTGAACACTAACCTTAATTGAGGCAAGTGAGGCCTGCAGTTCTTTAGACGTTGTCCTGGGGTCTTTTGTGACCTCTCGGATGAGTCGTCTCTGCGCTCTTGGGGTAATTTTGGTCGGCCGGCCACTCCTGGGAAGGTTCACCACTGTTCCATGTTTTTGCCATTTGTGGATAATGGCTCTCACTGTGGTTCGCTGGAATCCCAAAGCTTTAGAAATTACTTTATAACCTTTACCAGACTGATAGATCTCAGTTACTTCTGTTCTCATTTGTTCCTGAATTTCTTTGGATCTTGGCATGATGTCTAGCTTTTGAGGTGCTTTTGGTCCTCTTCTCTGTGTCAGGCAGCTCCTATTTAAGTGATTTCTTGATTGAAACAGGTGTGTCAGTAATCAGGCCTGGGGGTGGCTACGGAAATTGAACTCAGGTGTGATGCACCACAGTTAGGTTATTTTTTAACAAGGGGGCAATGTAGGTTTGGATTTTTTTTTCTCCCTAAATAATAAAAACCATCATTTAAAAACTGCATTTTGTGTTTACTTGTGTTATATTTGACTAATGGTTAAATGTGTTTGATGATCAGAAACATTTTGTGTGACAAACATGCAAAAGAATAAGAAATCCTCCACGGGAGTAGCTGTGCTGTAGCTGCCCAAAGAAAGGCTGCTCGCATCATGAAAGGGATGGGGGAAAGCCCTTGGGAGCTCCAACCCTGGAAGAGTTGAAACTGTTAGAGAGCCAATAGGGTATTTCAGTGGCAGCATTCTCTGAGGTGCGCAGACCGGGGACAGACCAGATCTCTGTAGGAGGATAAACCTTTTATTAGTCTGGTCAGTCTGAAGGCTGTCATACTCAGGGAGTAGCTGTTGCTATTGCCGATTGTCTTCTTCCGATGGTGTCCAATGTCACTCCTTTCAACGAGCATATTATGAGACTCCGATTACGGTACACCCTGGGTGCCTTGTTTGTTGTCTCAGTGTATGCTCCGACCATGGTGAGTGATGTCACGGCGAGGGAGACATTTTATTCGCAGCTTCGCTCGGTGGTTGATGGGTGCCACGAGGTGACACTCCTCTTGTCATGGGTGACTTCAGTGCAACCACTGGCACTGACAGGGCTGGCTATGAGGATTTTCTCAGTCCCAATGGACTGGTGACCGTGGTGAAAGTGGTTCCATGTTCCTTGACTTTGCAAAAGGTCAGGGACTGTGAATCGCTGGATCCTGGTTCCAGCACCCTGAACCGCATCGTTGGACTTGGTACTCCAGTACTGGTGGTGCGGTGAAGGAGGTCGATCATCAGTAATAAAATAGAATAAAGTTGAACAGTTACGCTCTTTTAGGTTCTGCTTGTTTTATGTGAACCCCAAGAACTCCTCATCACTAGAGTCAGAATCTAGAAAGCTCAGATCCTCACAATCACTAACAGGACTTTCGTCACTACTGGTGCTGGTACCGGTATTTTCATATAACATATCATCTTCAGTCCCATCTAAGGCATTGCTGATGCCACATCTTTTGAAGGAACGTACAATGATCTCATCCTTAACTGAGTCCCATGAGGTTTTCACCCACTCACAAACTTGGGTAATAGTGGGCCTTTTCATTCTTCCAGTAGGTGTAAGATCATGATTACCAGCAGCCATCCATTTGTTCCACTCTTCCCTCATAAACACTTTAAATGGTTTGTTGATGGACACGTCCAGAGGTTGCAGCTGGCTGGTAAGACCACCGGGAATTACAGCTAAATGAGTTTTGACTTCTTTAAAGTTCTTTTTGTAGTGTCGGCGATATGTGCTCTGAACTGGTCAAGCACTAACAAGGATGGTTTTTTTAAAAGCCCACCAGGACGTTTGGACCATACTTTTTCAATCCAGAGCCTCATTCCCTTTTCGTCCATCCATCCTTTGTCATGGACATGCACCATGACTCCGCGAGGAATTGCTTCTTTTGGAAAAGTTTTCCTTTTGAAGATGAGCATTGGTGGCAATTTAGTACCATCTGCACAGCAGGACAACACAAGAGTGTAATGGGTTTTCTCATGCCCTGAGGTTTTAACGGTTATAGTTTTGCTCCTTTGTGGTCTACTGTTCTATTGGATGGTACATCAAAAGTAAGCGGACTTCATCCATATTTCCAATCTGGCTTAGTTCAAATTGATTCTTCTTTCTGGCATCAATGACAATTTGTGAAAAGACAAAATCTTTTCTTCGTATTCGTTGGGCATTTTTGAGCAATTTTTGTTTTGTGCGCATAGCAAGGCCAGATCGCTTCATGAATCTGTAGCACCATGATGGTGAGCCAGTGAAATCTTGAATTCCTTTTTCTACAGCAATGAGTCTGGCTTTATTCATGATCATTTTTGTGGAGACTGAGAATCCATTTTCACGATGATGTGTGATCCACTCCTTTATGTCCACCTCCAACTCTGGCCACTTTGCAGCATGCCCACGTAAAGTTTGCTTACTTTTGTCCAACCTTTGCAGCTGATCCTCCTGTTTCTGCCACTCTCTAATCATCTTTTCAGAGGGAGGTGGTCCAAAGTGTCTCTCTGCTGCTCTGTTGCCATGTTCCTTGGCATATTTTATAACTTCCAGTTTGAAACCAACTTTATATGTGCATCTCTTCTGCTTGGACATCTTAGTGAGGAGGTGGTACTGGTACAGTATTTCTGCAAAACCTTCAAAATCGTAATTAAAGAACTGTCAGTAATACCAATACGGTGTCTTTTAATCCCCCCATATTCCATCCAGTGCTCTCATATCTCCCCACACACACATTTTATTACTATCAGGCCTAAACACTGTTACCAGTATAGTGGGGGGCAAGCTGTACCGTAGTTCACAATATTGCCCGTATACTGTATGCAGAGACTTTCTGTGATTTACCATAGCGGTAACATTTACGGTACTGTCCCACAGTGTAAAACACTTTCCAGCCTCTCACAAGGCTAAAAGCTGTCAGCAAAGTTCAGTGTTATTTGCCATGATATGTATGGTCATTTTGTTCCAGGCTCAGGCTGACTGAGACTGTGACAGTCTGTCACTACTAGTTCTGAATTTGTCTCAGTTGTATTTTTAATTGTATTAGGGTTTCTATTTATGCATATTCAGTTGTATTTTTAATTGTATTAGGGTTTCTATTTGTATGCATATTCTTGCGCTTTTACCTTCACTCAGTCATTTCACTTGTCATTTACAGTGATCCCTTGCTGTATCGCTTTGACTTTCAGCGGTTTTGCTCTATCGCTGATTTTATATGTAAGCATATGTAAATGTATATTGGATTTTTGCTGATTCGTGGATTTCTGCGGACAATGGGTCTTTTAATTTATGGTACATGCTTCCTCAGTTTGTTTGCCCAGTTGATTTCATACAAGGGACGCTATTGGCGGATGGCTTAAAAGCTACCCAATCAGAGCACGTATTACATATTAACTAAAACTCCTCAATGCTATAAGATATGCCTCCTGCGCTTTGCTCGATTGTTTGCTTGTCTCTGCCTCTATCTCACCCTCTCTGACATTCTCTGCCTGACGGAGGGGTGTGAGCAGAGGTGCTGTTTGCACAGAAGCTGTTTGCCTAGTGGATACAGACGCTCCTCTAAGAAATGCCGCTTTATCGAGGTGCGTCCAAAAGCACACTTATTGATTGTTTGCTTTAATCTCGCGCTCTCTCTCTCTCTCTCTCTCTCTCTGACGTTCTCTGCGCTTGACGGAGGAGATGTGAGCAGAGGGGCTGTTTGCTTAGAAGATAGGGACGCTCCTGTAAAAAATGCTGAAAGGCTACCTTCGCATTGATCCCTTCATTGCCGCTGCTTTATCGCAGTGCTTGCATACTTAAAAGCGCAACAGCCCTATTGATTTTTCATTGTTTACTTTACTCTCTCTCTGACATTCTCCGCTCCTTACGCGCACTTTGAAGAGGAAGATATGTTTGCATTCTTTTAATTGTGAGAAAGAACTGTCATCTCTGTCTTGTCATGGAGCACAGTTTAAACTTTTGACTAAAGGGTGTTATTTCATGTCTAGAGGGCTCTAATAATGTTAAAAAACGTATTTAGAAGGTCGTAAACAGGTTTTCTATGCTCTAACTACGAAAAGATTAGATTTATAAATAAAGAATCCTACTTCGTGGAAATTCATTTATCTGTCTGGAGCGGATTAACCGCGATAAACAAGGGTTTACTGTATAATTGTGCGGAGAATATTTATAAACAGTGTGGGAGAGTTTCTAAGGGCTTAAAATATATAAAAATAATCATACAAACATATGGTTTCTACTTCGCGGATTTTCACCTATCGGGGGTCTGGAACGCAACCCCCGCGATCGAGGAGGGATTACTGTACCTCTATTCGTATTTCACTGGTGTGTGCGGTGGTGGCGCTCGACTCGCAACTCCTGTCCTGCCTCAGCTGGTGTCCGCCGCTTCGGGATTGGAACCAGCGTGAGGCGCACACGTGTTATCACAGGAGGGAGGTCACATGTGCGCCTCACGCTGGTTCCGATCCCGGAAGCGGGCGGACACCAGCTGAGGCGGATGGGAATCGATGAATGATGATGCATGCAGACTGCAGGATCAAGGAAGGGACCGTCACCGTACACTACACTGTACCAGTTAGAGTCCAGTCCCCTGACTCCAGTGAGCGGTGCGGGCGGGGGCGGGAATGGAGCATTGCAGCCAGCAGGAATGATCATGGAAGCAGGTACGATACTACTACTACCACAGGGCAGCAGCAGCGCCTGACTCCAGTGAGCGGGGCAGGCGGCCGCGGCGGGAATGGAGCACAGAGCCGGGCAAGTTGAAAATTTTTTTTTTACAGCACATGTTTAGGCTATATTGGACCATAAGACGAAGGGACTTTTCCCCCCCAATTCTGGGGGGGAAAAGTGCGTCTTATGGTCCGAAAAATACAGTACTGAAATAAATTAACATTTTGATAATATTCTAATTTATTGAGATATGTGGACGTTTCAGTGATTTCATTCACCACTGTTAGCTAAGCACAAATAACAATCGGCAAAGCTCAAATCTCATTTGGGACTATTTTAGTCGCAGCCTGGAGCACTGAAGCGAATGAACTGAGAGCCCACAACAGTTGGAATTTTATAATGGGTATGTTGGTTGAGGATTCTGATATCCTTTAATACTAGGAGTTTCACCTGTACATTTTTTTTACATTTTTGAGATCAACAGAATAAGGACTAAAAAGAAGAAATTATCTGCTTTTATGATGGTACAGTCTTGGATGCTTATGTACTGTAGTTGTCTATATGTTCTGGAATAGTTGTGTTTGTGAGAAATTATTAGTGACAAGGAAGGAGGAAAGGTTTGTTTTAGTAGTTCTGGATTTGTATCGGGGTGGGAACTTATCCATGAATAGCTCAATGCACACATTATTTTTTGTTTTTGTTTCTTTCTAAATTGCTCAGAGTACATTTAGTAACTGAAATGTCAGAAAGCCCAGATTGGTTCTTCAGAATAAATGAAACTTGGTCTTTCTTATCTGGGAGATTAGAAAACATTTTGCTGCCTCACCATGGTAGAGTTGTTGTGACAGTTGTGACAATTTCATATTGGTATTAGAGAAGGAGGAAAACTTTTTTTAAACTGCCTGTGGCGTAATGCCTGTAAGTAAATATGTTCTATTTGTCCTGTCATATTTACTTGGTGTGCAAGACTTCTATTAAACACTGTACCTTATTTCCACTAGCCATGCTAACATTTTCTGTATATCATAGAGGTAGTTGCATTCTGCTTCTGGTATGATAAAATGAACCAGGTTTGATTTTTATCTTTTGCCACTGGGATGGGCTAAGCGTGCATAAGAGCTGGCAAACAATGAATGCCTACGTGGAAGCCTAATTCAGACAATGTAGGGATGAGGAATATGGAACTGGTATGACTTGAACTTTACAAATGGAAGAGAGACTTATCTTTCTTAGTTCTTGTATTTTGCATATTAAAACAGAATGGACAAAAGAACAAAAAATGGGCAGAGACTGACTAAATTTGCCACAACTTTAACCCTTCATACAGCACTAATTGTGTCAGGCAGCTTGTGAGCTTCTGACCGTTACAAACAGAGCTTGTCTGACTGCTGTCTTTTGTGTTACAAACCATAAGAGAATGGTAAAAAGAAAGAAGGGCAGAAATTGCTGCTGAACTCACTGCAGTTGTTAACCCTTCAAACAGCATGGGCATAATCATTGGCTTTTAAAAAGTGACAAAATGACTGTGCTGGATGGTCAGCACGTGATTACTAATGTGACATATTCAGTGATATTCAGTTGTTTAAATTGATATGGCCTGCATTTGCTGTCAGAGATGTATTGACTAATCTGACATTACACTATGACTGGATGTCATTTAATGTAGCATTGGTGTTATCTATTGTCTGCAAATATTTCACCCCAAGTTTCAGTTCAGTTTGACGCTATTTCAAAAATGTCTGGCTGTCTAGGTCAGAGCTCTTTAGTAATGCTAAACTCTTTGCTAGCACAATGAACTAAATTGAAGGTGTCTCTTGTGTCTGTGTTTTCAATACATACATTTAAATTTAAATTGTGTTTTTTTTTTTACATTATATTACATTTTTATGCTTAGAAATGCTGACACATTATAAAGTTGTGTTACTTTCTGAGCATACAGTGAATATATATTGGTAATCATGCAGCGGTTGATAAACATGCCATTAGTAATTAACATTGAAACACTTGGTAGCAAACAAATTCTAAAAGAATCCTGATATTCTTTGTCAGTTTTCACTTTGGTACTTTTAGAACCCTTGTTGTGACCTTAAAATACTTTGTGTTCTCTTGAAATTAAAATAGAAATAAGCCTGTGCAGTCAATAATTCTGACATTTTAATCATTGAATTGCATTTTTTATGTTTAGGAGTTTTTGAAAATAATCAGTTGTACTTAAATAACATGGTTCAAAGTGAAATAAATCAAATAATATTCAATAATCCTTCATTGCAATTTACAAGTTTTCAATTTTATTATGCAATATTGATTTTATTTTTATTTTCTTTCAGGAACCTAAATAATAGCTACCCACTAGAAGAGTTCAATTATGGCTGCCTTAAAGAAACTGATAGAGTACATTCATTAGAAGATTTAGCAAAGCTGAAAGACCTGTTCCCTAATATAGATGATGGTAAACTTTTGGAGGTAGGAAGTTCTGTTATGTGTATTGTCTTTTTTCATAGTTCATGTGTGTGGAGTCAAATGTTTTGAATGAGCATTATATTTTATTTTGTTTGTTGATTTTTATTGGATACATTAACTATTTTAATGCTGACCAATGGATCTGCAACCATATTTATTGTTATCTGCACCACAGCAATGTATTCGCTTAACTAAGGTCAATTTATTGCCAGTTTCTGTTATGGGACTACTAATATAACAATCAGATATTTCTGGGGATTACCATCTAGGAACCTAAATAGTAGAAAACATAAATGAAGACAGCCAGTTCTATTACTCAACATATGTATTATTATTATTGTTATTAATCTGTCTCCCATCCTTGCTGAGGTCCTGACTAGGAGTGATTAATTCATTCTTGTTTTGTAGTATACAAAGATTCTACAGGTGCATTTCAATAAATTAATTTATTTCAGTAATTCAGTTCAAAAAGTGATACTCATATATTATATAGATTCATCACACACAGAGTGATATATTTCAAGAATTTATTTCTTTTCACTTTGCTGATTATGGCCAACAGGTAATGAAAACTCAAAATTCAGTATCTCAGAAAATTTTAATATTACATAAGACCAATAAAAAAATTATTCTTAATACAGAAATATTGGCCTACTGAAAAGTATGTCCATGTATGTACTCAATACTTGTTCTGAGCTAATTTTGCATGAATTACTGCATCAATGCGGTGTGGCATGGAGGCGATCGGCCTGTGGTATTGCTGAGGTGTTATGGAAACCCAGGATGCTTTGATAGTGGCCTTCAGCTCATCTTCATTGTTGGGTCTGGTGTCTCATCTTCCTCTTGACAATACCCCATAAATTCTCAATGGGGTTTAGGTCAAACACATTTGGTGGCCAATCAAGCACAGTTAAACCATGGTCATTAAACCTGGTATTGGTACTTTTGGCAGTGTAGGCAGGTGCCAAGTTCTGCTGGAAAATATCAGCATTTTCATAAAGCTTATCAGCAGAGGGAAGCATGAAGTGCTCTAAAATTTCCTGGTAGATGTCTGCACTGACTTTGGACTTGATAAAACACAGTGGACCAACACCAGCAGATGACATGGCTCCTTAAATCATCACTGTCTGTGGAAACTTCACACTGAACCTCAACTTGTATTCTGTGCCTCTCCACTGTTCCTCCAGACTCAGGGACCAATGAAATGCAAAATTTACTTTATTTGAAAAGAGGACTTTGGACCACTGAGCAACAGTCCAGTCTGTTTTCTTCTTAGCCCAGGTAAGACGCTTCTCTGGTTAAAGAGTGGCTTCACACAAGGAATGTGACAATTGTACTCCTTGAGAATCTTCCTCAAATTCTTGAATGGGCTGTTCTTCACAATCATCGCAAGGCTGCAGTTATGCATGTTGCTTGTGCTCCTTTTTCTGCCACATGTCAGTTTTCCTTTAATATGCTTGGTTAAAGCACTCTGAACAGCCAGCTTCTTTAACAGTGACATTTTGTGGCTTACTCTCCTTGTGGAGGGTGTTAATGACCGTCTTCTGGGCAACTGTGAAGTCAGCAGTCTGCAACATTAGTGTGTGGCCTACTGAACCGAGACTGAGAGACCATTTAAAGGCTCAGGACACCTTTGCTTGTGTTTTGGGTTAAGTTAGCTGAGTGGAGCATGGCAACTTGAGTCTACAAGATTGAACTTTCTCACAATATTCTAATTTTCTGAAATACTGAATTTTGGGTTTTCATTACCTGTAGGCCATAATCGGCAAAATGAAAAGAAAGAAATGCTTGAAATATATCATTTATATATATATATATATATATATATATATATATATATATATATATATATATATATATACTCTTGACATTCAAGAGTTTTGTGTGAATGGCTTAGTCTCATGCAGTACTAGATTTTAAAAGTCTGAAATACACTACTTTGCATTCCTAAGAGTCTAAAGAATAAAAAAGAGATTTAAAAATGTTTATAAAGGACCAACTGTTTGTCTTTATATGGTTAATAACTTGACATCAGGAAAGCACATGAGACGATTTTTTGAGTAGGCTGTATGTGAGATTGGTTTGTTGAGTTAGATTAAGCCGCTGTTTTCACCAGGTTGGTTACTGCACACAAAACCCTTGCACACATCCACTTGAATATTCTTAATAGTAAGGCATATGCATATGATGCTCTTTGATACAGTACTCATGCCAAACCTCAAGCTTGGGGTGCATTGTCAGACTCTCTTTTTTTTGGTCCACATGTCTAGCTCCTCTGATGCAAGTCTGTGTTGTATTAATTCTTGGATTACTGCGGTTTCTGAAGTTACCGTTGATACTGTCACATGAACTACTCAGTCTTCACTTTTAAAATAACAATTTTGAATTTTTAAATAAACTTAGTATATCGGTGGCCTGTGATGGATTAGCATGCTGTCCAGAGTTTTTTCCTGCCTTGCCTCCTGTGGTAGCTTGGATGTTTAACCATGTTCAGGACAAAGTGGTTTAGAAAATAAATGACTGACAAATAAATTAGTCATCAAATATAAAAAAAAAACACACATACAAACACAAGCAGGTATTTGTGGCATTATAGGCCCTTGTTAAGAATTGGAGCTACAGTTTCAAAGTGGTTACTATTCATAGATTATGCATGACTTATATAGGTCATGCAATTCTTCATCCTTAAAAGAATTTAAGTAAAATATAAGCCTATTAAAAAGTAAATGACTTGGGTGAAATATTTTTCTTAAAATACAGGGCAAATGGCATTTTCTTTAAACTAAATTTACAATATAATTTATATAGTAAAGGTTCCTGCTTTTCTAATATACAGTATAATAAAGACCGTATGCATTACCAGTACAATAGGCATTGGTAAGTGTGGAAGTAACCCCCGAGAAAGACGGGAATAGTTCAATCAATCAATATTTATTCAGTCACAAATGAGTACATGGATTCCACGTTGCAAGGCAGAAAAGCAAAGTTATGCTTTTTCAGTGGATTTTTATATTTTCTCCCTTCCCCTTATTTATAAAAAAGCATAATAGCAAATTTACCTGTGCTTTTAATTGTATATTGCACAGAAATAGCCAAATGTTTCTGTTTTTTGTATGTTGCAGATGGGGCCCTAAAGAAGGAAAAGTCATCTTTCCTGTGTCTAACATACACATTCTAAATAAAGAAGTTATGCTTGGTCAGCTAACTGCAACCTGTGTTATGAGACGCCTGTATGAATAACGTGCCGTTATAACAAAACAGCTTTTAACCCTTAGTAGCTTGCTAGCAATTAAAATGTCTTTTACATAAGTTTATACAGAATGTCATCTACTCACAATTGCTATTATTATTATGTTTCATACAGTAATCTTGTTTATTTTCGGAAGTTAACAAATTGCAAGCTTAATTTTATATAAGCTGTAAAATAAAGGCATTCACATTTTTTACACTAGAATTACCAGAGCCTATGAAAAAACTTGTAGATCCGTCCCACCTCAAAACGCTTCGCATCTCTCCGTCAGTGTCTTTTGTCCTTTAAATGTGTTGATAAGCAGCAAACAGCAAGCTGTATCGTTATTTGGAACACTTGCCTTTCATATGTGTTCCATGTCTACAATGATCTATGCACAGTAAACACATCGTTAAAACAGAAACGTTTTTCATGTTTTAGTAATAATTGACAAAATATAGACATGAAGTGTATAATCTGTGAAGCTTGAATTTCAAATATCAAAGAAACACTTTCACAAAAGGTAAAAATATAACAGAACAAATGCGCTTCCATTCAAAAATATAACTGCAGAAAAACAACCTGCATTAGGGTGCGACATTGACATGCAGTTGCTATGACAGCTTCGGTGGCGCAATGGTATCAGCTGTTGACTGGTAATCAAAGCTTTTACGGGTTTGATCCTGAAGGAGTCCGTTTTGAGAAGTGAGCAGCTTTTTTATTTAGTTTTATTCTCAGCCACGTTCACGATCCCAACTTTCTGCATTTGACACCATGTTGTTTTCACATAGACACGCTATAACAGAGGTAAACTCAAATCATGAATTAAAAATTCGATTTTGCTCTTACATACAAAGGATGGTGTATGTGCCCAAAACATTAACATTTATATGTTACTTACATAAAAGCCAGATCGAATGTTAGTTACCCATTTACTGTCACCATGTTTTGAGTTTACCTCTGTTATAGCACGTCTATGTGAAAACAGCAATGTCAAAAGTGGAGGGGAGTTGGGTTTGTGAACGCGGCTGAGAGAATAAAACTGAATTAAAAAAAAAACAGCAAACCTAACCTTTACGAGTATCATAAATTACACTGGCTGTTACAGACTGGAATCAAATGTATGTTTTTATTTTAAAGCAGGAATACAAGCAGCTCACTTCTCAAAACAGACTCATTTGGGATCAAATCTGTGAAGCTTTGATTACCAGTCAACAGCTGATACCGTTGCGCCGCCGAAGCTGTCGTAGCAACTGTGTGTCAATGTCATATGCTAACACGGCTTGTTTTTCTGCTGTTATATTTTTGAATGGAAGCGCATTTGTTCTGTTATATTTTTACCTTTTGTGAAAGTGTTTCTTTGATATTTGGAATTCAGGCTTCACACATTATACACTTCATGTCTACATTTTGTCAATTATTACTAAAACATGAAAAATGTTTGTTTTAACAATGTGTTTACTGTGCATAGATCGTTGTAGACATGGAACACACATGAAATACCAGTGTTGCAAATAATGATATAGTATTTATAAAAGGTGTCATTTTGCTTGACTTCTCACTCTATACAACTCTAAGCAACTGACACGCAGGTAAACAGACTGGAGCTGAGAAAACTGTGCAGGGTGGGGGATGTGGTAGCAGGCTGCTTGCTTTTTGCTGCTTATCAACACATTTAAAGGACAAAAGACGCTGACGGAGAGGTGTGAAGTGTTTTAAGGTGGGATGGATCTACAAGTTTTTCCTAAGATCTGGTAATTCTAATGTTAAGGCAAAATGTTTTGTGACTTTATAGTAAAAACAGCTGGAATAATATGGGCATAATACCTAGTGGTATACAACTAAGAACCTTTAACCAGAAATTAAAAAAAAAATCCCATTGTGCACATATTGAAATGTTTTATTCTTTCTTAAGGTTTATTAGGAGAAGACATCTTTAGAATAATTTACCTGGCCAAAACTCATTTACACATTACGCAGGTGAACTCTACATAATGAACATCTTGAACTATGGCTTCCTGATGCAGCAGAGAAAGCAGAAAGTTGAGCTGATTTCCTCATTGGTGCTTTCTTAATATAATTTCCAAGTTTATGATGGCTTATCTCCCCTCAAACATTTACATTTATATTTGCAGCAGAAAGAAGTTGTTTTTATTGGGTTTTTAGAAAATAGTTATGTCCATAAAAATGAGTTAACTTTAGTAGAATTGTTATCTATTTGCTTAGTTATTATTCCTTACCTTAATTTGTATTTATTGTTTGTTTAGGTTATGAAATCAACCAGTACTTTAGATGGGGCAGTTGCATCTTGTCTGATGCGCTTTAATAATGAAGGTGAGTCCTTCCACGAGAACCCTAAATACAAAGAGGACTGTTTCATTTATGTTAGGTAGATTGCCCACTGGGCAGTCTCTTGGTCTGGAATCCCTGCAGATTTTATTTTTTTTCTCCAGCCATCTGGAGTTTTTTTTTGTTTTTTCTGTCCACCCTGGCCATCAGACCTTACTTATTCTATGTTAATTAATGTTGACATATTTTTATTTTTTATTGTGACTTCTATTTTTGTATTCTTCATTTTGTAAAGCACTTTGAGCTACATTTTTTTTGTATGAAAATGTGCTATATAAATAAATGTTGTTGTTGTGAGTCAATGTCAAAACTTTTTTTTATTTTTTTTGGTGGAAGTTCAAAATAAAAAGGTATCCTGTCTATGTCTTATGTGGCTAGGTATTTCTATAACTTCTAGACTGGAATCAACAAAGACAGACCTGTATCAATAAAAAAAAAATTAAACTCTTCTCTGTGCTTATTTATGTAGGTATGATCTCAATATTTTAGGTCATTTAGTTTGCCTAGATGTAGCAACATGTAATTCTCATCGCCAAACTCTGTTTCTCTGTGAGTCCTAATTTCTTTATCTTAACACTAACCTGAAGCCTACACTTTTACATTTGCACTTGGCTATAAGTGATATCAGGATGAGTTTCAAGGTGCCTCATAGCCAAGGTGAGTTTCAAGTGTGAGCAAGAAGAAAAGTTTGGGGTAAAGGAGTTGCTAATTAAAACTAGAATTCCTGAAGCCTACAAAAAAACTCGTAATCCTTGGGGTTCTTAAAATTCCTTCACAGCACCTCTCCATCAGCGTTTTTTGTTTTGTAAATGTTTCGATCAGCACAAGGAGCGGGCAGCCTGTTATCCCATTCTCCCACTGATGGAGCTGAATCCGTGGTAAAATTCTCAGATCTCAAGTCTATCTGGCAATGAGGTGCCAGGAGTTGTATAGGGTAAATAATATAATGTTATTTGGAACGCATACATTTCATGTTTGTTCTGTGTCTTTAACAATCTGTGTAAGTTTATGATGACAGGAACTGCTGAACACATAGCTAAAACAGAAACTTTTCCCATGTTATTACTAATAATGACGTGATGTTTACAATGTGTGAAGACTTTTGCCCAAATATCAAATAAACATGTGCACTTTTATTCAAGAATGTAAGCAAAGAAAAGCAAATCATTTGATTTACATGTTGTCAATTGAAAGAAAGTTGATACGTAGTCTTAAATGGTGTAGAGGTAAGAACTGCTGCTTTATAACCAAAGCTACTGGGTTCAAGTACGGGCTCTGCATTGTGAGTATTGAGCCACTTAATATTACTATAATATAGTAAAAACATACATCTGATTTGAGTCTGTAACACCCGCTGTAAATTTTGGCTGCTTGTAAAAATTAGCATTGTTTTTTTTATTATTCAGTTTTATTCTGTCAGTGACGTTCACGTGGTACAACGAAATTGCCTCTTCCACTCTGAGTTGATGGCATTTATCTCCATTCTTTTCACAAAAGCAGTGATGACCACCGTAACAACAGACTGCTTCTTCACAGTGCTTTTGCTGGCTAATAGACTGTTGCACTGTGACAAAACTCTGCTTGACACCATAAGTAAAATGGGATTTCTACTTGCAGCTAAAGTCACTTCAGTACGTGAGCAATTCACCACACTAGTGTTTAGATCTGGCAGTGCAATGCTAATGGTGTATGTGCCCAAAAAGAAGCAGCCTTTGATTTCAGTCTGTAACAGCCAGTGTAAAGTTTTGCTACATGTAAAAGATATCGTTGAAGGGATATAAGCAGACACACAAACGCTGGTGAATCATGTCTTCTCTGTATTTTGTTGTCACAATTTTTTGTTATTCTGTTTTTTTCTTGAATAAAAGCACACTTCTTTCAGTATAAGTTTGCAAAAGTATTTTATATTCCAGTAACCACTTGAATGAGATTGAATCTGTCTCTGCCTCACTTGTACACATACACACACACACACATTCATACATGAAAACGTCACTGTTTCAAAATGCTGTGCCATTTGAGCATGAGTTGTCATTTGAACATTTTTTTTTTCCAATCTTACCTGTACTGTAAAAAGTCTGTCTGTCTGCATTTTCAGTATCATGCACTATTCTATCCAGTAGGGGGCGCTATCTCCCTTGTTGGAATAAGTTCTTTTGTAATTGCAGCATGTTACATAACCCAAAACTATATAGATATAATAGTAAAATGTGATACGGCGGTAAGAAATCACATAGGAGAAGTAACTTGGGTTTCGTTAGTGACAAATTACATGACATAACAGACGAGGAAGCCATGACAAGACTATTACTGAAGTGGGAGCTCTATGTATACAGTCTGCCATTTTTGTTGCTGCGCTGGAAGGATTTTCAGGATCCAATGACGTTATCTCCCACCCGTCCGTTGGCTTCAAAGGTGTGCCAGGCAATATTCCAAGGCTTTATACTCTCTCTCCATGTGCAGGCCCCCAAAAAGATAAATCATGCCATTCCGAACAAGGAAAAGAAGATCCAATTTCATGCTGACTCCTACACACAGAAATAGCGCACTTTACCCATTTGCAGTTGTTCTTAACTTGTCTCGTCTTAAAATGCTTGCCTAGCAGTTCTTGATGATGAGACCCTGTGTGCTTTGTGTTAGCTGTACATGTGAGAAGAAAAGAAAAGCAGATTTAAAATATTTGCGCAGAGCACAGTGACACATTACTCATATTCTAATTACAACCATAACGTGGAAAAACTGGCTGTTACAGACTGAAACACGATACCAAGAAGACATGATTCACCAGTGTTTGTGTGTCTGCTTATATCCCTTCTGCGATATCTTTTACAGGTAGCAAAAATTTACACTGGCTGTTACAGACTCAAATCAAAGGCTTCTTTTTGGGCGCATGCACCATCAGCATGGCACTGCCAGATCTAATTACTAGCATGGTGAATTGCTCATGTACGAAAGTGACTATAGCTGCAGGTGGAAGACCATTTTACTTATGGTGCCAAGCAGAATAGTTTTGTAGTGCAGCAGTCTATTACCTAGTGAAAGAGCTGTGAAGAAGCTGTATGTTGTTATGTTTCTGCATTTGTCCAGAAACGACTTCATAAGCTTTATAACCACAGACTTGGAAAGTCTTTGCCCTGGGTTGTTACTCAGAAAACAGTTCTCAACAAAACGTTGCTAGATGTCCGAGATCGCAACAAATTTGTCGTTTTGCACACGTTCTACATTGTTGTCATTGTTGTCAAAGTGCAAATGCCGCATGTTAGCCTTATAGTGGTTACGGAACATCATATCTTTCTTTGATTGCCAGTACAACAAATAGTTCTGAGCAGGCATCAACTTTATCACCAAGTGTGGTCATTGCTGTTCTTGTGAAAAGAATGGAAATAAGCACCATCAACTCAGAGGTTGAGAGGCAGGTTCGTTGTACCACATGAACGTCTCTAATAGAATAAAACTGAATAATAAAAAAATATGCACTAACTTGTACAAGTTGCCAAAATTTACCCCGGGTTTTACAGACTCAAATGAAATGTATGTTTTTATTATATTACAGGTAAAAATCCATTACAGCGAATATCTTTACTACGAAATTTTCATTACAACGAAGTATTTTTATGGTCCTGACAGTTTCCTCATATGACATGAGTCTATAGAAATCATGTTACAGTGGAACCTCGGTTTGCGAGCATAATTCGTTCCGGAAACGTGCTCGCAATCCAAAGCACTCGTATATCAAAGCGAATTTCCCCATAAGAAATAATGGAAACTCAGATGATTCGTTCCACAACCCAAAACTATTCATATAAAAATGATTAATACAAAATATAAAGTAAAAATACATAAAACAAATTAACCTGCACTTTACCTTTAAAAAGAATCATGGCTGGTGTGAGTGAGTTTCTAAACTCGTGTGGGATTCCACCCAACGGGACGACACGCGGAAGAGCGCCCCAAAGCAATCGCAGTCTCCCAGCGCTGTAGCAGTTCGCCGTATAAGCACATTTAAAAAGATCACAGACATGCTATAAACGCCTGCCGTCAATGGGCGATACAAGAAACATTATAAACATCCTGCTGCAATAAATAACAGCGCTGTTGCTGTTTCAAGCTGAAGGCGGCTGGTGGTGTTAAAGTAATGAGACTCAGCTTCGTGTTTTGGGGCGCAAGATGGGGACTCGCACTTCACAGCGCGCACACACACACACAGTCACAATGCTGTAGTAAACAGTATACGCTTGTACAGATGATGACTATATGAGTGAGGCAAACAGACTCAGACGGAGAATAGGAGACAATTGCCCTTACTCGTAAACCGAGGTTCCACTGTACTACGAAATACATTCAGCTGTACTTTCATTACAACAAAGTGCCCAAAAGACCTTGGAATGCCTGAATGAATCATTCACAGAGCAGTTAGTTCTTAGGTCGCAGATCCCCAAACAGAAACAAATTGTTTTTCTTTCTTCGAACTTTCCTCGTACTGTGTTTTTTTTTTTTTGTTTTCTATGATTTGTTTTCAGTGATACCTTTTGCTTATTGCGCGTCAACTTTTGAAAAACATTCATTGGAATTTAACTCATTGTCACCCTCCTATAGAAATGGCAGACACAAAAAATGACAACAGTTCATATTAGAGAAAAAAAAAAACCTTACAATTTTTGGGGCTGTCGATTTTGGCAAAAAAAACCAAAATGTTGCCAGTGAATTCAGAATTTCACCATCGACACTCAACTTTCTTGAAAGGCCGAGCAAAAAAAGAAGAAAAATCTTGGGTTTGAAAATTTATGGAAACTGCTGCATTTAAAGATGTCAAAAAGCATTTTTTTGTGGTTCAGTGATGCCCATTCAAGAAGCATACCTATTAATGCAGCACTCATTCAAGAAAATGTGAGGTATCTAAACTCTCTTGGGACCTCCCCCAACTGGATAACATACAGAAGAGCATCCTGAAGTGCGATCACTGCGTATGTAGAAGACTGTTTATCCATTGCCAGGGCAACAGCAGCCACACAGCTCTGCTGCGACTTACTACCGAAGCAAACAGAAAAGATCTCGATGGGTGATGCAAGGAACCTTGTAAATGTAGGGAACAGAATTACTTGCACAGTAACCTAGCCACAGCCCTGCCTGACTGCTGTGTCTGTGTATAGGGTTGTGGTAGATCACATTACAATAAATAACCGTGCTTTTCCTGTTTCAAGCTGAATAAAGCTGGTTTTATTAAAGTACTGAGACTCATCCTCGTGTTTTGGGGTACAAGACAGGGACTTATAGCTCAACCACGATCTTTTAGGATTTACTTCTGTGGCGCCTCACTGCACCGCTGTGAGCCTGCTGTTGCACTGCCCCGACAACGGACAGTCTTCCACAGACGTGGCAATCGCGCTTCAGGACGCACTTCAGCATGTCATTCCCGTTGTGTGGGGGGCGGGTCCCAAAAGAGTTCAGAAACCTCACAATATGAAGAAAAGGGCGATTCGGCTTGTGATTGATAACTGTGATGCCCACAACGTGCTTCCAGATGTTAGATAATGTTTGTGTTGAATTCCTCCCACCCAATTGCACAGCAGTGCTTCTGCCATTGGATTTGGGCATCATTTGCACCCTGAATGTGTATTATCGCAAGGAAAAACTGAGAAAAATTCCCATCGGCATAACTTGTAGAGAGGAAGAGATTAAAATTAACACAAAAGAAGCTATTGAAATGATTGCAAATGCCTGGACACAAGTTAAAGAAAGCACTATAGTGACAAATACAGAAACTCATTACTACGAAATTTTCATTACAACAAAATATTTTTTAGGTACCTGGCAGTTCGTTGTAATGGAATTTTACCTGTATAGCAATAATAAGCGGTTCACTACTCACATCGCGGAATGCCTGTACTCAAACCCAGTACCTTTGGGTTATAAGGCAGCAGTTCTTACCTCTGCACCATTCAAGAACACATATCAACTTCCTATCAATTGACATTTGAGCTTGGGTTTTTAACTGACGGCAACATGTAAATTGAATGCTTTTTTTTTCCTTTGGTTATATTGTTGTTTAATTGATATTTGGACTAAAGTATTCACATATTATACAATTCACGTCATTATTAGTATACTGTAACATGGAAAAAGTTTCTGCTTTGGGTATGTGTTCAACATTTTCTGCCATCCTACACTTACACAGATCATTGTAGACACGGAACACACATGAAATATATGTATTCCAAATGACATTATATTATTTACCCTATACAAATCCTGGAACCTCACTGCCAGATAAAGAGACGAGATCTGAGAATTTCATGACGGACTCGGATCCATCAGTGGGAGCATGAGATAGCAGGCTGCCCGCTGCTTGTGCTGATCGACACATTTACAAAACAAAAGATGCTGATGGAGAGGTGCGAAGGAATTTTAAGTACCCCAAGGATTACAAGTTTTTTCGTAGGCTTCAGGAATTCTAGTTTTAATCAGTTAATCCTTTACCCCAAACTCCTCATCTTGCTCACACTTGAAACTCACCTTGGCTATGAGACACCTTGAAACTCATCCTGAGGTCACTTGTAGCCAAGTGTAAATATTGATTCTGTTGTCAGGATTCTTCATTCTTTTGCTGCAGGGAAACCAAGCTAAAATCCCCGTAGTACATCTGCATTCCTCAAGTCATAAGCTTTTAATTGTCCTTAAAGTGCTAGTTCGGTCAGGCATCATGCAGTCTGCTTTGTTAAATAGGTGATACAATGCTATATTTTCTTTTTGGATCCTGTGTCCTGCATCTTTTTACCAAGCGTACTTGACCACCCTCATTTTCTTAATAGGAGGTCATATATTATTGTTATTTGCTCAGTTAGGTACCATTTAATGTTCTTTAGGTTTGAATAGTTTGTGTTCCTCACAAGCTGTGTCTCTTTTTATCCGGCAGTGATGTCCTTTTTGAGACCTCACATACACCTGTAAAGATTACTGTGCCCTACATTCCCAAGCAGGAATATGCATGCAGGACTTCTGCATTTGATAGTGAGCTGTACACTCTTGTCTTCTCACTCTTCCCGCTGCCCTTGGCTGTTTTTTACGGTAACTATTTTCAAGGAACCTCTACATACGTAAGATATTTAGAAATCCAGATATTTATTTGTAATTTTATGAGATTTGTTGTGTGTTTGCTACCTTAAAGGAAACTTTATAATGCTCAGTTAAAGTGGGCTGTGTACAGACATGTACATTAATTTTCATAAAATGTTTGATGGAAGTTCAAGTTAATTTGCAAACTTTGGCAGATGTTGTTCATTTTATTTTCTGGTTTTTAATTCTTTGCTCACTAGAATATATTATGGCAAGTCTGAACTTTTTTTTTTTTTTCTTCTTCTTCTTCTAACACTTTTGTCATGCCTTAATTTATCATCTGCTTCTTTTGCATGCATATAAATATTGACCACCTCCTTCAGGCATGTAATTGTCTGATTTAAATATTTGTTAACTGTTTAGTTACCAGTTTTTGTTTTGTTTCAGAGGACCTATTTTTCCCCCAAACAAACACATACCTTCAAAACTATGAAAAACGATCATTATCTACTTACTTGATTGTTTATTGCTTACTTGTCAGTCAGCTAAGATTCTCTAAAAATGTTAAACTATCACTTTAGCTTAATTGTATCAACTATCAAAACTTTCTTCTGCATCTGTTGTTTGTTGTAACCTTCTCATCCTTAATCTGAACACTTTAGTTATGATGTGTGTTTTATTTTTCTGCATTTTCCTTTGCTGTCCCTCCGTCTACCTATCTCAAAACTCCTAAGCCTCATCTCCTTCCGGAAAAATCAGTGACCTCAAGTTACTCCCTTTTCATGAATTAACCTGTTTTGAGAACTGTTATACTGTTCTGTGTTTATTTGTTTTGACATTTTTCTGTGCTGTAAATCTATGCTTGAATTAGTGTAACTTTTACATTTAAAGCCTGGACAAAAAAGCTGAATGCATATGTGCATAAAGTTCACAATGTTAATTATAAACTGCTGGTTATTGATTAACATTCTTAGTTATTTCCCTTATTTGTGCAGATTCTGCAATGTACTGTATGTAGATGCAGTATTCTAGTGAGAGCAATGTATTTCATGTTACAAAACAAAACTTTCTTTTCTTAGCATAGTAATTTACAATGAATAGTCAGAGACGTAAAAGCATAAAACACTGTTAGTAATTAATTGGCATTAAAGGCATTTACATAGATGGAGAACTGCTGAGCCAGCCTGCTTATGGTAAAGGAGTAATTGGGTAAAACACATTTCCAAGATCATAAAATATGAGTTTTTGAAATGCTTCATCTTAATAGCTGTAATATTATGATTGCCAGTCCTATTTTTTCAGTGTGGAAGTATATTCTTAAAATTTTCAGTTGTGAAGTACAAGTATTTATTTGCTTTTTGTGTGATTGTGTCTTTAGTTTAACTAGATTAGTTCCCACCTTGCTCTCAGTATTGCAGAAATGGGCTATTGAAGTTGCATCTTAAAGTTGATAATTAACAAATCATTTCTTTTGATTTTAGTTGAAAACAGCAATGATTACCATATATACTTGCGGATATGTTCTCCCATGGATAAGTTGGGACTTGATTTTACTGTATAATTTCTGGTATTTTATAATGTCGGTCGTATAAGTTGAATTTGGAAAACTCATGCTATTAGTCTAAGTGATTAACACTAGAATTACCAAAGCTTACGAGAAAGCTCGTAAATCCGGCCCACCTTAAATCCACTGGAACGTCTTCATTCAGCGTCTTTTGTCTTATAAATGTGTTGATAATACCAAGCAGCAAGCAGCCTATTATACCATTCCCCCCACCACCGGAGAAACTGTAAAAACCTCTCCCAACTGGAGACTTGTTTATCAGTGAGTCAGGTACCTAGGCTAAAAAAATATATTGTTATTTTTCTCATAAGTTTTGGTAATTCTAGTGTTTAAGATACAGTGAGGAACAGAAGTATTTGAACACCCTGCGATTTTGCAAGTTCTCCCACTTAGAAATCATGGAGGGGTCTGAAATTCACATTTTAGGTGCATTCCCACTTTGAGACAGAATGTAAAAAAAAATTCAGGAAATCACATTGTATGATTTGTACAGAATTTATTTGTATTGCACTGCTGCACATAAGTATTTGAACACCTGGAAATCAGCAAGAATTCTGGCTCTCAAAGACCTGTTACTCTACCTTTTAAGAAGTCCACCTCTACTCCACTTAGTAATCTTAATTAGTAGCACCTGTCTGAGCTCTTTAAAGACACCTGTCCACCCCACACTCAGTCAGACTCCAACTACTACCATGGGCAAGACTACAGTGCTGTCAAACGACACCAGAGACAAAATTGTGGATCTCCACAAGACTGGAAAGGGCTACGGGGCAATTACCAAGCAGCTTGGTGAAAATAGATCAACTGTTGGAGCAATTGTCAGAAAATGGAAGAGACTAAAGATGACTGTCAGTCTCCCTCGGACTGGGGCTCCATGTAAGATCTCACCTTGTGAGGTATCACACATAAGAAAGGTGAGGAATCAGCCCAGAACTACACGGGAGGAGCTGGTCAATGACATGAAGAGAGCTAGGACCACAGTTTTAATGGTCACTGTTAGTAGAACACTATGCCGTCATGGTTTCAAATCACGAGTTACACGGAAGGTTCCCCTGCTCAAGTCATCACGTGTCCAGGCCCGTCTGAAGTTTGCCAATGACCATCTGTATGATCCAGAGGAGGCATGGGAGAAAGTCGTGGTCAGATGAGGCCAAAATAGAACTTTTTGGTCTAAACTTCACTCGCCGTGTTTGGAGGAAAAAGAATGAGGAGTTGCATTTCAAGAACACCATCCCTACTGTGAAGCATGGGGGTGGAAACATCATGCTTTGGGGGTGCTTTTCTGCGAAGGGGTCAGGACGACTGCACAGTATTAAGGAGAGGATGAATGGGGCCATGTATTGTGAGATTTTGAGCAACAACTTCCTTCCCTCAGTCAGAGCACTGAAGATGGTTCATGGCTGGGTCTTCCAACATGACAATGACCCGAAGCACACAGTCAGTATAACCAAGGAGTGGCTCTGTAAGAAGCATATCAAGGTTCTGGAGTGGCCTAGCCAGTCTGTAGACCTAAATCCAATCGAAAATCTTTGGAGGGAGCTTAAACTCCGTGTTGCTCAGCGCCAGCCCCGGAACCTGACAGATCTAGAGGAGATCTGTGTGGAGGAGTTGTCCAAAATCCCTGTTGCAGTGTGTGCAGACCTGGTCAAGAACTACGGAAAACGTTTGACCTCTGTAATTGCAACCAAAGGCTTCTGTACCAAATATTAACACTGATTTTCTCAGGTGTTCAAATACTTCTGTGTAGCAGTGCAATACAAATAAATTATGTACAAATCATACAATGTGATTTCCTGAATTTTTTTTTTTACATTCTGTCTCTCAAAGTGGGAATGCACTTACAATGTGAATTTCAGACCCCTCCATGATTTCTAAGTGGGAGAACTTGCAAAATCGCAGGGTGTTCAAATACTTCTGTTCCTCACTGTATACTGCCGCCCACCTGAGAGACTAACCATGTAGCACACTGTGTTTTTTTTTTCTGTGTATAGTGCCTACGTGACCACATGGTAATACCTACATTATTCTGAAGCAAAGTTTGCACTGATTTGTGTTTTTTGTGCCTCATACCCTCATACACATATCGTAAGAGCATCCCGTATCTACAATGGAGCATTCAATCAGAAGAAAATATGAATCTGGTTTTAAATTAAACGTCATTGAAGTAGTGAAAGAAATTGGTGACTGTGCTACTGCAACAAAATTTGATGCTTTTGAGATAGTGGCGCTAGATTGGAGGATGCTAGATGTAAAAAAAAAAAAAAAAGTCGGGGTCTGATTTTAAGATTGATTTTTCGGGGTTTAAGACCCGACTTAAGTGAGTTTGTTTTGGTAGTCGTATTCCATTTTTTATATAGCTTTTTATTTATATGAAAATTAATATCCTTTGCCCTCAGATTGGCCATACTTTCTTACTCTTCTAGGCACTTTTGTAAATTAATTCATTTTTTTAGTTTCAGACAATAAAAGAAAAAGGAAAACAGATGGATCGAATAATAGTGACTCTGAAGAAAGTGTGCCGTTTCAAGCAAGAAAGAAGAAAAAAACTGCAGGGAATGATGTGAGATTAACTTATGTTTTGATGATAAGTTACTGTAATATGTCTTTAATAACTTGCATCCTTACTTAATGCCTTGCCTAATCAAAATAGACATACTGTATGTAGTTTCTCAACAGATGACTTGTGGTGATGTTTAAACATTACGTAGGAATACAGTACAGCAGTTGAGACTACAAGTAGGTAGAGGTATCAGATTTTTTTCCCTACATAAATGGAAGTCTGTTACATTCAGTTAGCCAATATCACTTAGTTTGAATATATTTCTGTTTTCAGGTAGAGTCCTTTATATTACTACTTAAAATATTATTTGCATAGAATAATCAGAAGAAGCTAAAGTCCTCCATCTCATCTATATACTGATTCTTCATACCATAAAAGAAAACATAAATAAATGAAGGTTACAAATTTTGGCGTAGTTAAACAGTCAACACTCATCAGTGTTTTTTTGTAATTGAATGTTTGGTAAGGAGTGGTGAGGAGGTTTTTTTATTTCAGAGATGTGCAGGGGTATAAAAATACCTGTACATTAGAATATTAAGCACTGACCGCACTTGTGTAAGCTTGACAAAGTACCTTAAATTGATTTCTGTAGATGGTTTCTGCCCTCAATTAAAGTTGCAGTGTTTTTGTCACAATTGGCCTGGTCAGATGGGGTCTGGGGGACAGTTATGTTGCTATATTAATGACCATAGTTTGGAATGGTGAAGAAGAGTGACACTGAAGGTAAATATTCTTTCAAAGCCAAGTCTAAATCCTTCACTTAAAACAATATTGTAAAAGAGCCAGAAAATTTAAAGCCCAAAGTGCTGCACAAAGGTACTCATTGTATTGTGAAATACAGTATGAATCAGTGTAGATACATACTCAATGTTCGCCTCACCGTCCATGCATATTAAGTTTTACTTTACAGTGCATCTGGCAAATTAATTCATAGCACATCCCTTTTTCCACATTTTGTTATGCCTTATCCCAAAATGGATTAAATTCTTTTTTTTCCTCAGAATTCTACACACAACACCCCATAATGACAACTTGAAAAAGGTTTACTTGAGGTTTTTGCAAATTTATTAAAAATAAAAAAAACTGAGAAATCACATGTACATAAGTATTCACAGCCTTTGCTCAATACTTTGTCGATGCAACTTTGGCAGCAATTACAGCCTCAAGTCTTTTTGAATATTATGCCACAAGCTTGGCACACCTATCCTTGGCTAGTTTCGCCCATTTCTCTTTGCAGCATCTCTCAAGCTCCAACAGGTTGGATGGGAAGTGTTGTTGCACAGGCATTTTAAGATCTCTCCAGGGATGTTCAATCAGATTCAAGTCTGGGCTCTGGTTGGGACACTCAAGGACATTCACAGAGTTGTCCTGAAGCCACTCTTTTGATATTTTGGCTGTGTGGTTACGGTCGTTGTCCTGCTGAAAGATGAACTGTCGCCCCAGTTTGAGGTCGAGCAAACTGGAGCAGGTTTTCATCCAGGATGTCTCTGTACATTGCTGCAGTCATCTTTCCCTTTATCCTGACTAGTCTCCCAGTTCCTACCGCTTAAAAAATCCCCACAGCATATTGCTACCACCACCATGCTTCACTGTAGGGATGGTATTGGCCTGGTGATGAGCAGTGCCTGGTTTCCTCCAAACGTGATACCTGGCATTCACACCAAAGAGTTCAATCTTTGTCTCATCAGACCAGAGAATTTTGTTTCTCATGCTCTGAGTGACCTTCAGGTGCCTTTTGGCAAACTCCAGGCAGGCTGCCATGTGCCTTTTACTAAGGAGTGGCTTCCGTCTGGCCACTCTACCATACAGGCTTGATTGGTGGATTGCTGCAGAGATGGTTGTTCTTCTGGAAGGTTCTCCTCTCTCTCCACAGAGGACCTCTGGAGCTCTGACAGAGTGACCATCGGGTTCTTGGTCACCTCCCTGACTAAGGCCCTTCTCTCCCGATTGCTCAGTTTAGATGGCCAGCCAGCTCTAGGAAGAGTCCTGGTGGTTTTGAACTTCTTCCACGTATGGATGATGGAGGCTACTGTGCTCATTGGGACCTTCAAAGCAGCAGAAATTTTTCTGTAACCTTCCCCAGATTTGTGCCTTGAGACAATCCTGTCTCTGAGGTCTGCAGTTAATTTTCTTTGACTTCATGCTTGGTTTGTGCTCTGACATGAACTGTCAACTGTGGAACCTTTGTATAGACAGGTGTGTGTCTTTCCATATCATGTCCAATCAACTGAATTTACCACAGGTGGACTCCAGTTAAGCTGCAGAAACATATCAAGGATGATTAGGAGAAACAGGATGCACCTGAGCTCAATTTTGAGCTTCATGGGAAAGGCTGTAAATACTTATGTACCTGTGCTTTCTCAATTTTTTTACTTTTAATAAATTTGCAAAAATCTCAAGTAAACTTTTCATATTGTCATTATGGGGTGTGTGACGACGTGGGTTCTGGCTCCACGCTCCCATCTGCTGTTTGGGAACCCTTGAACCCAACACCGTCAATAATGCTACCGAGTGAGCTAGTCAGTGGAGGCAATAACATCTGAGCAAGGGGATGGTTGAAAAAAGTACAAAAGTGCTTTTATTTAAAACAGTCAACAAAACAAACAGTGTTCCAATAAAGTGCAGTGATTCCCAAAAAGTTCAATAAATAATCCAACAAAAGAACGTTGAGGTTAAAACACACAAATAGAAAAAAACAATCCTTAAAACCAGAGGTTAAAATGTTCCTACGGGAAGCAGTCTTTAAAACAACAACAAGAAGCCCGGTGCTTCTTCTGTTAACGTCTCACCTGCTTCTCCCATATGGGCCCTGCAACAGGCGAGACGCTCTCAATGCAGCTGACCTTCTGCCTACTCCTGCTGCTGCTACCACTGCCAGTCACCTTCCTGATCCTTGGCTCCAGTCGGCTCCCCCATGACAGTGACTTGGGAATTCTACTGTGACCAAGGCTGTCACACAGGGAACACTACGTCTCGACTCCCGCTACTGTCTGCGGAGAGTCCCGCACCTTCCCGGTCACTCCCGCCCTGCAAAAACAAACTTCTGCGGGCGTGACCACAACCACTTCTCCCAGGTGTTGGCCAAACACCCAGGCGGCCTTCAGCTGCCTGCGAGCGTTTGCTCGCCTCCTTCCTGCTGCACCGATTTGCTCGCTCTCTCTCTTCTCTCTCCTTCCTGCTTCCAACCTCCGTTTCCTTCTCTTTCTTTCTTTCTTTTCCTCTCCTCCCCCCTCCCGACCGACTCGCGCTTCTTTTAAATGACGAGGGGCCATGACAGCTGTAACGTATTAGCCACGGGAGCAATCACGGATGTGGGCAGTTCCTCACCTGTGCACTCGGTGAGAAACGCCCACACCGCCGAGCGTCCCGCGGCTCGCCATGGCCCAACGCCCACTCGCTAAGCCGCCGCGAGAGCAGGGATTATTTATTTAAAAATGAATGGCCTTTGCTCAGTGGACCCGCTATACCACAGGGTGTTGTGTGTAGAATTCTGAGGAAAAAAATTAATTTAATCCATTTTGGAATAAGGCTTTAACATAACAAAATGTGGAAAAGGTGATGCGCTGTGAATACTTTCCGGATGCACTATATATCTCTGATTCTACTTTAGCTATTAATAATTTTTATAAGCATGATTTTTATTTGTAATTTATAGGGTGCATTTTGTAGTGACATGTTTGTTTAACTTTATATTTGCACTGCTTGCTTAAATGCAAAAGTGCACGGTTTTTAAAATAAATACACTTAAATTGACAAAATCAAGGGCATTTGTACTGTATATGATAACCAAACACCATCCACCCCAGACAATGCCAATATGACAGTCTATTTTCTGTGTTGTTTGGATGACTTCCGGATGCGGTGCAAGAAGCAGTGTTTTACAGGAGCTCTGTATTTCTCACGGATTTTCTGTTTTTGTTACCAAACCTATTTACTATGCCAAATTACAAATAAAGTTCTATCTATCCATCCGTCCATCTGTCCCATCCTCTAGGGAAGATTTGATCTGCTTGATTAAACTGAGGGTGAAAATCTTTACATTTCCTTAACTGTGCATTGTTTTAAATGCAAAGGAAAAATAGATAACCAGAATCATCCAAGATTAGCTTGCAGAAAGAAATCTAATCAAGGGCAACCCATTTTGAAGTTCAAGGAGGTATGCTGTGTCCATTTTATGTGTGAAACAGTTATTACACCATTAATCACTCCTGAGTATAAGTATCTGACTTTGGCTTAAATAATGCATCCTTCATCTAATTTTTTCATGGGTTATCATTAATCTTGTTGCACAAAATTGTTTGTTGTTTTTGTACCCATTAATTGAACATTTGGACAACTTAGCTGGATGGGCTAAATAGTCTCTTGTCTTTTGTCTAATACTTTTCTTTTTAAATCGACAAGTAATTATGTGGTGTATACCTTGATAAGCCTATAATGTAGGTCTGAAATCGTGTTTGTTTATGGTACAAATTCTGGTGTGAAGTTAATTTTACTATCATTGCTTAGGTCCACTGATTTCCTCTCAAAGTAAGGAATATACTAATAACAAAGGAAGATATGATTTTTTTTCATCTTGTGGAGAACCATTTCTTCTTAACGGCAGTGTAACTACAATGCTTAAGTGGACATTAGAAGTTGAACCCAGTATGAGCATAAACATTATTTACAGTTAGGTCCATAAATATTTGGACAGAGACAACTTTTTTCTAATTTTGGTTCTGTACATTACCACAATGAATTTTAAATTAAACAACTAAGATACAGTTGAAGTGCAGACTTTCAGCTTTAATTCAGTGGGTTGAACAAAAAGATTGCATAAAAATGTGAGGCAGCTAAAGCATTTTTTTAACACAATCCCTTTATTTCAGGGGCTCAAAAGTAATTAGACAAATTAAATAACGAAATAAAATGTTCATTTCTAATACTTGGTTGAAAACCCTTTTCTGGCAATGACAGCCTGAAATCTTGAACTCATGGACATCACCAGATGTAAAATTTCCTTCTTTTTTAGTGCTCTGCCAGACCTTTACTGCAGTGGCTTTGAGTTGCTCTTAGTTTGTGGGTCTTTCTGTCTGAAGTTTATTGTTCAACAAGTGAAATGCATGCTCAATTGGGTTAAGATCAGGTTACTGTCTTGGCCATTCAAGAATTTTCCACTTCTTTGCTTTAATAAACTCCTGGGTTGCTTTGGCTGTATGTTTTGGGTCATTGTACATCTGTATCATGAAACGCCGCCCAATCAATTTGACTGCATTTAGCTGCATTTGAGCAGACAGTATGTCTCTGAACACTTCAGAATTCATTTGGCTGGTTCTGTCCTGTGTCACATCATCAATAAACACTAGTGTCCCAGTGCCACTGGCAGCCATGCATGCCTAAGCCATCACACTGCCTCCACCGTATTTTACAGATGATGTAGTATGCTTTGGATAATAGCTGTTCCACGCCTTCTCCATACTTTTTTCTTGCCATTATTCTGGTAGAGGTTGATCTTGGTTTAATCTGTCCAAAGAATGTTTTTCAAGAACTGTGCTGACTTTTTTAGATGTTCTTTAGCAAAGTCCAATCTAGCCTTTCTATTCCTGAGGCTTATGAGTGGCTTGCACCTTGCAGTGCACCCTCTGTATTTACTTTCATGCAATCTTCTCTTTATGGTAGACTTGGATATCGATACACCTAGCCCCTGGAGAATGTTGTTCAATTGGTTGGCTGTTGTAAAGGGGTTTCTCTTCACCATGGAAATTATTCTACGATCATCCATCACTGATGTCTTCCATGGATGTCCAGGTCTTTTTGCGTTGCTGAGTTCACCAGTGCTTGCTTTTTTTCTCAGGATGTACCAAACTGCAGATTTTGCCACTTGTAATATTGTAACAATTTCTCAGATGGTTTTTTTTCTGTTTTCGCAGCTTAAGGATGGCTTCTTTCACCTGCATGGAGAGCTCCTTTGACCGCATGTTGTCTGTTCACAGCAAAATCTTCCACATGCAAGCACCACACTTCAAATCAACTTCAGGCCTTTTATCTGCTTAATTGATAATGACATAATGACGGACTTGCCCACACCTGCCCATGAAATAGCCTTTGAGTCAATTGTCCAATTACTTTTGAGCCCCTGAAATGAAGGGATTGTGTTAAAAAATGCTTTAGTTAGCTCACATTTTTATGCAGTCTTTTTGTTCTCCCCACTGCATTAACCAAAATTAGAAAAAAGTTGTCTGAGTCCAAATATTTATGGACCTAACTGTATGTTTAGGAAAATTTTATTAGTACAATATTAATGTACCCTGTGTGAGAAGTTCTTTTATTTCACATTAAGGCTGAAGAGAGGCACATGATTGTTGGAACAGGTGTTGCTCCAATCTCTTTAAAATTGAAGCACAGTGACTGAAAATGATGTTGTAAACACAGTCTAGTGTTTGCAACTATTTGGTTTATTTAGGTTTTACATTGTGTTTTAGCACCTAACACAAATGAACAGTCATATTGTTATTATTTAACTTCCTTGTACAACCACAGTTTCACTGAAGAAACATGAAATTCCTACTGTGAATCAGTGCTGGAGGTATTTGAAGTGCAGGTTTGTTTCACATATTACACAAATTGGTATGAAATAGATGTAACAAAGTAACAGGACATGGTTAGATTTTTGGGCAACCTTTCTGCCAACCCTGTATAATTCCCAACAATAAATGCAAAGAAAATGTTTGTTATAAAGAAAAATGTTATAAAGCCAAATCAAGTCATCCTGACTTACGTATAAGGGTGACTAATTAGTATAGTGGCTCTTCTGTATTTAAGGTGTTCTGGGGGGAAGAGGCGGGTTCAGGTGGATGAACTCCAGAGGTGATGTCAGATGGAATGGTGTCAGTTATCTTTTCTGTAGAAGGGGGGAGGAAGAAAGGTTGTTATTACACAATGCCACCTCCTGTCTTGACTGAGAGTTACCATCACCCAAGATTTCAAGTTGCTTCCCATGTGCACGTGTGACACTTTATAAGCTGGGTAGTTTGTTTGAGAGAACACCACTTCTTTCCAGTCCTACCAAGCAACAGACCTAAAAAGAAACTGGTGACAATTTTTGAATAGTGATTTTTAAGAGTTTGGAAGTTAAAGAGTAGAGTTTCCAATGACAATGTACAATTTTCACTAAGGTTTTTCAGGTCCCTTCTTTGTGTAGGCTTCCTCTTTTCAGATATAATGCCCCTGATGTTTGTGCTAAAAGGGTTTCATAGTAAGCTTGTGTCTCCGTTTTCAGTGTAGTGTTTTAATTCGCATTATTTTTAACACAGATGTCTTTTGTTTGTGATTCTGAGCTTATACATAACTTTATCTTATACATGTTTGGACCTGTGTTTTATCATTTCAATTCTTTATATTTATTCTTGTTTATATATAACAAGTATCGCAATGAAGCCAACATTCGTGCACAAAATAGAAATTTATTATTAAAGAATGTCAGATGCATTTTTGTGGTTTGACCTTTAAAAGCTTGCCAGATACATTTTTGTTCTGTGATCTTTTTTCCTAAGCCTCATAAACATAATATTCAACTAATACAGTGTAGTAATGCAGAAGCCTTGTCTTTATAACAGCAGTTTATTTGATTCACTTAAAGACAATGTTGGAGTACACAAGAAATATTACTTTGGTTGTTGAAATCCTTACTTAATTTATTTTTCCTTACAGCTTTGCCATATGGAACATATAAAATCCCCATTCTTTTTCATACTGACCAAAGCTCCAATCCTTTGAGTTTATGTATGAAACCACTGCATGAGTTTGAGCCCTTCCTGAAGACAAAATTAAAAACTGTTAATCTAGGAAACCGCATTACACATACTTCATTTTTCCTGTATGTTGGGTGTTCCACTTGTATTGAGAGATACTGTTTCATTTTGAAAAAAGATAACATAATTAGCCATCAGGCAGTTTGTAACTAGGAGTATCAAGATGTATGTTTCAAAAACAAGAAGTAAGTATAATGAGCCTCTGAGATAGGAAAAGGCTCACATTATTTTAAAGTAATTGGTATATTTCTGTGTTTATTAGTTTTGTTTGGTGGCAGGTAAAAGGAAGTCCACATGTAAGAAATTTGTGACTTCATGTGTGGATTTTTTTAAATGCTTAAAATTAGAATTTATTAGAATACTGTCCATGTTACTCATTGTAAAAGTAACACATTCACAATATATTTGTTTTTTTATTTTAATATGTAAATGGGATGGAAACTCAGTGAGCCAATGGTGTGGGAATTGTGAAGTTACTCAGAGGCCTTATGTTCATTGTTAACTTGAAGGTTTTCAGATTTGGCTGAGAGATCTTGATAGACTAAGAAGGCATGTTTATGAGAATAGTTTGGTGAGGGCATGTGGAATA
The DNA here is from genome assembly GCF_016835505.1 of Polypterus senegalus. Classification (NCBI taxonomy): domain Eukaryota; kingdom Metazoa; phylum Chordata; class Cladistia; order Polypteriformes; family Polypteridae; genus Polypterus; species Polypterus senegalus. Next base: position 102,290,377 of record NC_053157.1, on the reverse strand, counting down.
GCTGGCAACCTATTTGATATTTCTTTGAATTTTCTCAGCAATGGTAAGGAAATGTTTTGTATTTGTTTTTAAACTGGTAGGAGTACTTTGAAGAATTCCTAAATCAATGCAGTTTTTGTAAATGGAGTGATGTGTGCTACACAGGACACAGGGACATGTCCCCATCAGTTACAACAGAGCTGTTTTCGTCAAATAAAACAATGCTATCTGAAGGCTGAATCTTTGTGTCCAGTTTATGGAGTACCATGATTGGTATAGTTATGCAACATGCTTTTTCTTTTTCCTTAGAGAAGTTACTTTTCTTGAACTTGTTATTTAGACTCCCATTTTTGATTCTGCCTAAATCTGTCATCCATGATAAAAACAGCTGATATAAAAAGGTTTTAATTATCAGTTTGTGATAAAATATGTAACATGACTTGTCAGCTGCCAGCTGGATTGTGAAAAGGCCTAATAGGAATCATGTATGCATTTCCAGTGTGCTTTCCCTCTTAAAGGTTTCAGTGAAGCTCCTCTGTGTGAATGTCTTTTTATCCTGTGTTCAGTTTGAAACTGCATAAACTGTTTAATAGATGACCATGTATATATACTGTGTATACATATACAGTATGTATATGTATGTATATATACAGTATACACACTGTATTAGTATATATGATAATTATTAAACAATTACAGCATACTTGCAGTAAAAAAGTAATTATAGTTATCCTTATTGAATTATTAGGATCATGAATCAAATGTGGCAGATCCAAGTGATGAATGGGAGAGGCATGAAACTATTCTGAAAAGACTTCAGAAAAAGTTTCCTCATTTAGATATGGAGGTGAGCACCCACTTTTTCTAAAAGAATATTTCACTGTATGTGTATGTTTGGTTTTAAAAATTTATCAAGAAGGAAGTTACTTTATAACTTTGAGAGTAGCACATGTTTGATTTTTTTGTACAAGTGAGTTTGATTAATCTGTGTTCGATTGATTTACAGCTATCCTTACCTACTGCTCTTTACTAAGTAGATGCTGAGAGCATTTCCATATTTTCAGTTAATATGCTATAGCAGTGACTTGCTAAACCATCCTACATTTGCTTACTGTACATAGTCTCAGTAAAATTATAATAAATTAATAAGGTACATTGTTGTGATTTGTTTATATTAAAATGTATTCATTTCTGTTAACATCAAAATTGATTTAACTGAAAGATGCAAATAATGAATAATTTAGTCAACCTTTAATCGTAGTTGTAATTCCTAGTAAAAATAAATGTATTAATTTTCCAGTACTCCACATACTAAGAGAAGCTTTAGCTTTCATACGTTTAATCTGAAAAAGCAGACATTTACACCGTATACTAATGTTTATGGTAAAAGAGACTGGTGCCCTGTGAATGGTTACTGTGATGAATGAGCTTATGAACAGCAAATATAGAAACACAGAAAATGAGTACAAAGAGAAAATATATAGTTAAGTTGTATGTATGTTAAAGAAAAAATTTCTCATTGAAAGTTAATTAAACAAAACCCTGCATCCAGTGCAGTCCTTAAAGACCAGGATTTTCCTACCCTTCCTTTTTCTTTTTTGTGGATATAGACTATCATTTAACCTTTGTAAAGCTACAAATGGTGCTAACATCATTAAACTCAATGCTGAGATTTTTTTAAAAATAAAAAGTAATGGCATTGTTCACAAGAAATACAGAAACTCTTTAGACAATTTAAATATTTTTGCTTTTCAATTTTAGGAGCTGAGAGATGTCCTTGATCAGCATAACTGGTCTTTTAATGATGCTTTGGGTGTCTTAAAACTGTTTTCTGATCCAGGTAAATAAAATTTAAATCTTGTTTCGTTAGAGTTCCCTTTAGGTTTTTATTATATTTAAGCTACCAGCCACTTACTTTGTTACTGATTTGTTCCTCAGGTGGAAGCAGTGAAACTATTTTCAGCCTCTTTTCTTTTCAAATGAAGGTTAATGAGAAAATCAGATATGTTTGTTGTAAAGTAATCTGTCATAAATGTGGACTGGTAATTTTTCCCCCTATGTAATCTCTGGTTTGCATTATCATATTAGATTTATGAAATAATTGAATCATGCTACGTAGCTCTTAATTTAAAGTGTATGTCACTACTAAATATTTCAGAGTTTATTTGATTTGTATTGTTTTCATAAAAGGCAAATAATCATGGAAAAGTTAATGCTTAATATCTATTTATCAGAAGCTACAGGCCAGAAGTGGTTAAAAAACAATTTGAAATAAAGGTAGAAATCTTCAATATGCACATTGAGTATTCACTACATTTTGAAAATCTTAAATGTAGTAGATAATGGTATAGAATCTATATGTTGGAGTGTTTTCTTCACTAGACTTCAATATCAAATTAACATGAAATGCCACATATCCTTCTAATTGTAAACAAAATAATGAATTTATTAAGCATTGCTATAGGATATTTCAAAAACCCTCTAGTGCAATTATTTCTCAATTAAAATAAAAAAAAATGACTATAGCCTGACTGTTTGCAGTTCAGATATTTCACAAAATCAGTTTAAATATGTCTGTCTCTGGAACATCCTGTAATTGAATAGCACAGCTGCTAAGAAAAGCTGTTGGAAAGAAAACTTTCATTGATCGAAGTTTGTACAAGTTCCATGGATTTATTTATGATTTGTGCTATTTGCAGAGTTTTGGGGTGGGAGTGAACACCTTGAGGTCAGTCAATCAATATCAAAAATGCATCACAAACAAAAGTTTAGTTCACTTGAAAGTAACATGATATACTGTAAAGTAATTCACTTAATGATAAACTTCAAGAAGAGCAGAGTCTACAGATATGAAGAGGAGTTATAGGTCAAGTCATACATGGAAGTGATTCATAGTGTTGGTAAAGTAGGGCTTGGTAACGTATCATATTTTTGATTTAATATACAGTGTTTAAAGTGTTTTGATAATTTCGGTCTCATTGTAGTATGAGGAACATGTTTCTTGGACCACTGCGAATTGTATTAATATCTGAAAGTTAAGATAAGCTTTGTACATTCCACATGATGCCTGTCAGTAGCATTAAAGATTTCAAACTGAAATGTTCACCAAATTATTCCTAAAGATTTCTCCTGTTACTGTATAAAATACCAACAGTGCGTACATTTATAGGAATAATTTCACTGCTTTTTCCTCAGTTCATTGAGCTGTTAAATTATAAACAGGATATGTTGAACTATTTGCAGACTTGTTTAGAAGAATGTATTGTTAATGGTGAATCTCATTGGAAAATGTCAGTCAGTCATTGTCCAACCTGCTATATCCTAACACAGGGTCATGGGGGATCTGCTGGAGCCAGTCCCAGACATCACAGGGCGCAAGGCAGGAACAAACCCCAGGCAGGGCGCCAGCCCACCGCAGCGCTTGAAAATGTTACATACAATATTTGAATATAGGCTTAAAAATTACAGGGTCCACATGCGAGTTTCAACTTTCGCACCTTTTTATGTATTTTGTTTATTATCATTACTATAGTTTATCTCATTGGTTATTTGTGTCTTTGAATCATTAAACACCAATGACTCATGCATGTGTTGTTGCTTAAAAGGAGCATGTGAAAATGGTTGCTTTCTAATGAATGTGACACATGAAAATGCAGTTCTTCATAAAAAAAGAAATTCTCAGCATACAGAAAATGACGTACTTATCTAACAAAAGGCAGAATGTGGTAATCTTTACACTATCTTTTATTTTAATAATTTTTTAAAAATATTTCCTCTTCATTAATAAATATACCATTTATTAATCAAGAATGGAAGTTGAAAGAAAACAAAAACTCAGGAGCAACCAAACTGCATATCTTTTTTTAGTAACATCACATGTAATTACATTATTAAAACTTATTATAAGTTGATATGAAATTCCCTCAAATCACAACTCTGTATTTGCATCAGAGTTTAAAATCAAAAAAGTCAAATTGTGGTATTCACAAAAATGACTTGCTGCCAGAGACGTATTTTTTAATCATATCAATCATTATCGAATTGTCCTGATCCACTAGAAACTAACCAGACAGCTTCAGGTGCAAGGCAAAAATTAAAATCAGACGCACAAATGTTTTTCAAAAATAATGCAAGAAATTAAAATAAAAAAAAGATTATGTGGCCTGTCCAATCAAAAGTATTAAACTGCCTTTATAAAAGCTAACAGAGAGTAAGTATTAGAAAATGTTTTAGTTTACAATAAACTGAGTTAGGGTAAGGGTGAGGGTGTGAAGTTGATCACCATATCAGAAAACAGTTTTTTTCCACAATTCATATTAACATGCTTTGCATACCATTATGTACTTGTGTTTTCACATTTTACAGAAAGATGTTTTTCCTGCTATGCTGTTTTCTTACCAGTTAAACTTCCCATATTGTTGCAAATAAAATCATTGAATTTTTCAGAGTATTCTTTTTCTTCTTCTTTTTCTTTCGGCTGCTCCCGTTAGGGGTTGCCACAGCATATCATCTTCATCCATATCTTTCTGTCCTCTGCATCTTGTTCTGTTACATCCATCACCTGCATGTCCTCAATCACCACATCTATAAACCAACGCTTAGGCCTTCCTCTTTTCCTTTTCCCTGGCAGTTCTATCCTTAGCATCCTCTCCCAATATACCCAGCATCTCTTCTCTGCACATGTCCAAACCAACGCAGTCTCGTCTCTCTGACTTTGTCTCCCAACCGTCCAACTTGAGCTGACCTTCTGATGTACTCATTTCTAATCCTATCCATCCTCGTCACACCCAGTGCAAATTTTAGCATCTTTAACTCTGCTACCTCCAGCTGTCTCCTGCTTTCTGGTCAGTGCCACCATCTCCAACCCATATAACATAGCTGGTATCACTATCGTCCTGTAGACCTTCCGTTTCACTCTTGTTGATACCCGTCTGTCACAAATTACTCCTGACACTCTTCTACACCCTGCCTGCACTCTCTTTTTCATCTCTCTTCCACACTCCCCATTACTCTGTACTGTCGATCCCAAGTATTTAAACTCATCCACCTTCGCCAACTCTACTCCTTGCATCTTCACCATCCCATTGACCTCCCTCTCATTTACACACATGTATTCTGTCTTGTCCCTACTGACCTTCATTCCTCTCCTCTCTAGAGCATATCTCCACCTCTCCAGCGTCTCCACAACCTGCTCCCTGCTATTGCTACAGATCACAATATCATCAGCAAACATCATAGTCCGCGGGGACTCCTGTCTAATCTCGTCTGCCAACCTGTCCATCATCCTTGCAAATTAGAAAGGGCTCAGAGCTGATCCCTGATGGATGCATTCAAGTTGGAGGTGGGATTACGTCGCTCGTACTGCAGACCTCACCACTGTCACACTTCCCTCGTACATATCCTGTACAACTCTTAAGTACTTCTCTGCCACTTCTGATTTCCTCATACAATACCACAGCTCCTCTCGAGGCACCCTGTCATATTCTTTCTCCAGGTCCACAAAGACGCAGTGAAACTCCTTTTGGCCTTCTCTAAACTTCTCTATCAACATCCTCAGAAGAAATATTGCATCTGTGGTGCTCATTCTTTGCATGAAACCATACTGCTGCTCTGTAATCATCACCTCACTTCTTAACCTAGCTTCCACTACTCTTTCCTATAACTTCATGCTGTGGCTCATAAATTTTATTCCCCTGTAGTTACTGCAGTCCTGCATATCCCCCTTATTCTTAAATATCGGCACCAGTCCACACCTCAGGCATCCTCTCACTTTCCAAGATTCCATTCAACAATCTAATTAAAAACTTCACTGCCATCTCTCCTAAACACATCCATTCTTCTATAGGTATGTCATCTGGACCAACGGCCTTTCCATTTTTCATCTTCTTCATAGCTGTCCTTACTTCCTCCTTGCTAATCCGTTGCACTTCCTGATTCACTATCTCCACATCATCCAACCTGTTCTCTCTTTCGTTCTCTTCATTCATCAGCCTCTCAAAGTACTCTTTCCATCTGTTCAACACACTCTCCTCGCTTATGAGTTAGTGTCCTTCTTTGTCCTTTATCACCCTAACCTGCTGCACATCTTTCTGAGCTCGGTTCTTTTTTATAGCCAATCGGTACAGGTCCTTTTCTCCCTCCTTAGTGTCCAACCTCTCATACAACTTATCATACGCCTTTTCTTTAGCCTTCGCCACCTCTCTCTTCATCTTGTGCCTTATCTCCTTGTACTCATGTCTACTTTCTGCATCACTGTGACTATCCCACTTCTTCGCCATCCTCTTCCTCTGTATACTCTCCTGTATTTCCTCATTCCACCACCAGGTTTCTTTTTCCTCCTTCCTCTTTCCAGATACAACGCTGAGCACCCTTCTTGCTGTCACCCTTACTACATCTGCTGTAGTTTCCCAGCTGTCTAGTAAGTTTTCACTGCCTTCCCAGTGCCTGTCTCATCTCCTCATTAAACTCAACCTTGCAGTCTTCCTTTTTCAACTTCCACCATTTGATCCTTGGCTCTGCCCTCACTCTCTTCCTCTTCTTGATCTCCAACATCATCCTACAGACCACCATCCTATGCTGCTTAACTACACTTTCCCCTGCCACCACTTTGCAGTCTTCACTCTCCTTGCTAGAGTGGGTATAGCTTATAGGGTCAGATGGCTCTCTCTTTTGCTACATGTACACAAAGCTAGTTGTTTCTCAGTGTCTATGCGAGTTTTTGTACCCCGAGCCATCTATTAGCCTTAAAGGGCAAGGTCACCAAGGCAGCACTATCTGAGAAATAGCAAGATCCTATATGTCTCCTTCATAGCATTTTCATCTTGGTTTGGCACTTTTCTTAAGGACAAGTTTGAGTATCTTTTCTCTCTCTAGTACCGTTGTTTGCCTCCAGTCATCCTAGGAGAGCATTACATGTTGTTTCTCTCTTTGCTTAACCCGAACTCTTAAAGCATTCTGAGGCACATAGTATATGTTAATTAGCGACCCAAGTGTTTCCTCAGTGGAATTTATTAAAGTGCCCTTTCCTATTGCAGCGTCTTGCCAGGTGTGCATCTGCTCACATTCTCTATATTCCATGTTAAATTACATACATTGCTGATCTTTATATGATTCAATTAACAAATTCTAAACAATACCTTTCAAAGTAATGTATATATTATCTTTATGTATAATAATAGTTTATAATTGCTTTAAGTTGGCTTTTGTAGTAAGCTAGTTAATATGCTAGTTAAATTTTGCTTTTTGACCCCAATTTATCAACTCAGTTTGATTCTATGTAAGCGTCGTTTGCATGACGATTACTAGTTCTGTCCTGGTGTGTGCTTTTATTTTCTAGAGATTCTGATTTCTTGCTACATCAGAAAATGAGTGCTTATTAGGTTAATTGTTACTTCCGTTGAGACAATATAATTATGCATTTTGAATATAGTTAGGTCCATAAATATTTGGAAAGAGACAACTTTTTTCTAATTTTGGTTCTGTACATTACCACAATGAATTTTAAATGAAACAACTCAGTTGCAGTTGAAGTGCAGACTTTCAGCTTTAATTTAGTGGGTTGAACAAAAAGATTGCATAAAAATGTGTGGCAACTAAAGCATTTTTTAACACAATCCCTTAATTTCAGGGGCTCAAAAGTAATTGGACAAATTAAATAACTGGAAATAAAATGTTCATTTCTAATACTTGGTTGAAAACCCTTTGCTGGCAACGACAGCCTGAAGTGTTGAACTCATGGACATCACCAGATGCTGGATTTCCTCCTTTTAATGCTCTTCCAGGCCTCTACTGCAGCGGCTTTCAGTTGCTGTTTGTTTGTGGGCCTTTCTGTCCGAAGTTTAGTCTTCAACAACAACAGAGGGGACTGGGCGGTCTCATGGTCTGGAATCCCTATAGATTTTATTTTTTCTCCAGCCGTCTGGAGTTTTTTTGTTTTTTCTGTCCCCCATGGCCATTGAACCTTACTCTTATTCGATGTTAATTAATGTTGATTTATTTTGTTTTATAATTGTGTCTTTCATTTTTCTATTCTTTAATATGTAAAGCACTTTGAGCTACTGTTTGTATGAAAATGTGCTATATAAATAAATGTTGTTGTTCAACAAGTGAAATGCATGCTCAGTTGGGTTAAGATCAGGTGACTGACTTGGTCATTCAAGAATTTTCCACTCCTTTGCTTTAATAAACTCCTGGGTTGCTTTGGCTGTATTTTTTGGGTTATTGTCCATCCGTATCATGAAACGCTGCTCAATTAATTTGACTGCACTTAGCTGCATTTGAGCAGACAGTATGTCTCTGAACACCTCAGAATTCATTTGGCTGGTTCTGTCCTGTGTCACATCATCAATAAACACTAGTGTCCTAGTGCCACTGGCAGCCATACACGCCCAAGACATCACACTGCCTCCACCGTGTTTTACTGATGATGTGGTATACTTTGGATAATGAACTGTTCCACACCTTCTCCATACTTTTTTCTTGCCATCATTCTGGCAGAGGTTGATCTTGGTTTCATCTGGTTTATGAGTGGTTTATGAGTGGCTTGCACCTTGCAGTGCACCCTCTGTATTTACTTTCATGCAGTCTTCTCTTTATGGTAGACTTGGATATCGATACGCCTACCCCCTGGAGATTGTTGTTTACTTGGTTGGCTGTTGTGAAGGGGTTTCTCTTCACCATGGAAATGATTCTGCAATCATCCACCACTATTGTCTTCCGTGGACGTCCAGGTCTTTTTGCGTTGCTGAGTTCACCAGTGCTTGCTTTCTTTCTCAGGATGTACCACTGTAGATTTTGCCACTCGTAATATTTTAGCAATTTCTCAGATGGGTTTTTTCTGTTTTCGCAGCTTAAGGATGGCTTCTTTCACCTGCATGGAGAGCTCGTTTGACCGCATATTGTGTGTTCACAGCAAAATCTTCCACATGCAAGCACCACACCTCAGATCAATTCCAAGCCTTTTATCTGCTTAATTGATAATGACATAACGACGGACTTGCCCACACCTGCCCATGAAATAGCCCTTGAGTCAATTTTCTAATTACTTTTGAGACCCTGAAATGAAGGGATTGTGTTAAAAAAATGCTTTAGTTAGCTCACATTTTTATGCAATCTTTTTGTTCACCCCACTGAATTAAAGCTGAAAGTCTGCACTTCAACTGCATCTGAGTTGTTTCATTTAAAATTCATTGTGGTAAAGCACAGAGCCAAAATTAGAAAAAAAGTTGTCTGAGTCCAAATATTTATGGACCTAACTGTATTCTACACCATATTAGCTTTGTCTTTGTTATTTTCTGCCTTCTACCAGATGTTGGGAACACACTGAAGCTTTTAGTAGAACTTGTCCATAAATGGGGACTCTAAATAGAAAGTATCCTTGTACATTAGTTTTACTTTGTTGGAAATTCATGGGCTGCATAGTGTTCTCCCTAGCGTCTTTTAGCCAACGCTCCGCCCGGCTAATTTAGTTGAGCACCCAGCTGTCATCTCGCAAAGAACGAGCGGACGGTTGAGCAAATGTTTTAGAAGCATTATCGCAAGTTGTGAAGGGAGAGGCGTGGGACGGGATGTTGCTGATCATTCGGTGCTAAAGCTAATAGCTGGGACGAGGCTTAGCGGAGTTCACAAGCAAAGAGTATGGGGAAGTGGGCTTTCGAGGGGGGGGTGTACATGGTAATAGCCGGGGTGGAGCAGCTTAGTTACAATAGCAAGGAGTATGGAGAGGTGGGTGGACGAGAGGAGGCTGTACATGCTAATAGCGGGAGCGGAGTGACACTTCACAAGCAAAGAGGATGTGGAGGTGGATGGGCGAGAGAAGGACTGATAAAAAAAAGTCTAGTGGAGCCAGCCTATGAGATATCAGAAAAATGCCGTCAGGAAGTGACGTCTCTGTTTTCAGTGTTAGTGCAGTCTGTGTAGTGCTGCTAAGTTTATGCCGAGAATAAACTCTACATTTCCACTTTATTCTCGCCGTTTATCTAGAGATTTAAGTCGACATGTTGACTTTATTATAAAAGACTTCTCTTTTATAGTTTGTCATTAAAGTAGAACATCGTAAACTAAACTCCATCTTACAATGAATATTTAATTTACTAGATTTTCTCAAACCCTGTCATAAATTATGTAGCGTATGAAATGCTTTGTGTTATCATGTGGTGATTGGTTATGTGGGGAAAGAAAAGGGAAGGATAGGAATTGGGGTTTTGGTACATCAGATAGAGACAGCACACATGCAATAAAGAAAGCCAGCTCAGAAGAACATCCATTGAATTCTGAGTTTGTGTCTTCGAACACCAGATCACAAACCCAACATTTACACAATATTTCAGTTAAACCTTTACGATACCCATTCAAACATCCAGTTTTTTGGAGCCTCATCACACCTGTCATAAAGTTCTCTACACTGAACGTACACCTGAGGGAGCAGCACTACCGCCACACCACCATAAATAAATAAAGGTAAATCATGTCATAAAATGATTTCTTCAAAACGTTGAATGTTGTTTATTTGGCACTGACATGTCTGCATGCACTTTTTGTGGCATTACACACGTATTTTTTGACACGTATGTCCATGCCAACTAAATAACATCCGACGTTTTGAAGAAATCATTTTATGACACGATTTACCTTTATTTATTTACTTACTTCCTAAAGCCTAAAGTCACAAGTAGTGTGCAGAGGGCATGCTCAAAATATACATGTGTAATGCTACGAAAAGTGCCTGCTGACACTTTAGTATGCAAGCAATGGTATGTGCATTCTTGCTTCGATGTAGAAGGGAGCTGAGTTTACCTCTGTTACAGCGCGTCTATGTGAAAAGATGCGGGGGTTGGGTGTGTTTGGGCTCGTGAACGTGGCTGAGATAATAAAACTGACTGAAAAGCAAAAAAGAAATGAAAGCTAACCTTTACAAGTATCATAAATTACACTGGCTGTTACAGACTGAAATCAAATGTATGTTTTTATTCTAAAATAGTAAGACTAAGAGCAGTTTACTTCTCAAAAAGGAGTGGGGCAGGATTGAACTAGGGACCTTCTGATTTCACAGTCAGCTGCTGATTCTATTGCGCCACAGAGGCAGACATAATAAATGGCTGTCAGTGTCGCATGTTAAGGCGGCTTTTTGTTTCTGCAGTTATATTTTTGAATAAAAGCGCAATTGTTGTGTTAGATTTGTACCTTCTGTGAAAATATTTCTTTGATATTTGGACTTCAGGCTTCATACATTATATAGTTTATGCCTACATTTTGTCATCTACTAGTAGAATATAAAAAAAGTTTCTGTTTTAACAATGTGTTTACACAGATTACTGTAGAAACGGAACAGACATGAAATGCGTGCGTTCCAAACAGCGATCTATTATTTCCACTCTTAAACTCCACTTCACTCCCAGAAAATCAATCAAGGCATGAGTTGGGAGAAGTTTGTGCACGTTCTAAGTCGGTGGAGGGATGGAATAGCCGGCTGCTTGCAGCCTGATTTTTATCAGCACATTTAGATGACAAAGGACGCTGGTGGAGAGCTGTGAACGATTTTAAGAAGCGATTTAAGGTGGGACGGATTTACGAGTTTTTTCGTAGGCTCTGGTAATTCTAGTGTTAAGAAGTGCCTAGTGGTTAATAACACGGTCGGGGAACACTTAACCCAAAGTATTTAATGTACTACATTACCTTATGACTGGGTTTGAGAAAATTTAATAAATTAAATACTGATTTTAGGATAAAGATTAGTTTACAACATTCTACTTTAATGATAGTAAACTATGAGAATAAAGTGGAAATGTCGACAAAGTCAACATTTTTGACTTTATTCTCGACATATAGTTTTTTTTTTCTTCACCGTGGCCCTAATATACTTCCGTAGTTTTGTTAAAGTGACCTATCTACCATTTTTTGTTCATATCTTGCCCTGCCGTAGTGCAAGTGTGCATTGAATATCCAACAGGCTCTCACATTCCCACTCAAAAGTCTTATTCATAGGTACTTTTAATTTTTTCCAAATGTTTTACAAACACGAGCAAAAGTGTTCAGAAACCAACACTGCTCAGTTATTTCCGAAAAGAGACACCACAAACTAATGAAAGTGCAGCGTCAACTGTTCATGTGGCAATTTCAGACAAAGACATTGCAGAGTCTGGTCCATCAGGGGAAATCTCTACAGCACACACTCTGCCAATTGATAAATCTAAGCACCGCTTATCTGGCATAAAGAAACAATGGTTTAAAGATTTTGATTGGCTAATGGTCAAAGAAAATGGTATGTGGTGCTCATTGTGCATGAAATATTGAAACAAACATCCCCCAAGGAGGTAGTTACCTTGGGTAAACGTGCCATGCACAAGAATTCGAAAAGAAAGCTTGCTGGACCATGAAAAAAGTAAAATGCACATTGAGTCTTCTGTCAAATTGAAAGATCTGTATCTGTGTTAAATACTTTACAGAGAGATGCCTTTGTGAGGGCTTTAAAAGCCATGTATTGGTTGGCAAAAAATGAGCTTCCACATACAACGTTGTTTGAAAAGCTGTTGGAGCACTGTAAAGAAATGTGTTGTTCCTTTTTACAACATCTCAATGTTGGTAAAAATGCACATTACACCTCTGAAAGAATAATGCAAGAGCTGCTAGATGTCTTAGCATCAGACATAAAATCTAACATAATGAAAAATATACACGCTGAAAAATTTTTCAGTATTCTGTGTGATGAAACCACAGACATCTCTGTTGTAAAGCAATTAATTATTTACATTAAATATGTTTGCCAGGTCACTAAAGAGGCCAGAATTAGTTTTGTATCAACCTGCAATATGATTGATGGCAAAGCGGAGACTATAACCAACACACTGAGTGAGACTATGGACACTCTAGGCTTGAAAACTGCTAATCTGGTTGGACTAGGGTCATATGGAGCGGCTGTTAATGATTGGGAAGCAGAAAGGTGTGGCAAAGCTGCTGAAAGATGAAACATCTGAACTTTTGGTCAACTGCCACTGTGTAAACCACCGATTGGCCCTTGCAAGTGCCCAAGCAGCAGCAGCTACTGTACCTTATTTAACAAAACTGAATGACATCTTAAGGCAGCTATTCTATTTCTTCCAATTATTCTATTTCTTCCAAAATTCTTCAGTTAGGATGGCTGGTTTAACGGAAATTCAAAATATTTTAAACATTCCCCAGATTAAGCTGAAAATGGCCAGTGACAGTAGATGGCTGTCTCATGACTTTGCAGTACAGTCGATACGACAGTTAATGATGAGTGTCATAGCTGAACTGGAAAGAGAGGCTACTGAAGGAAATGACATTACAGCTGATGGATTAAGCAGATGTATTAAAACGTACAATTTTGTTTCCTCTCTGATGATGCTTTCAGACATATTGCCTTTATTGTCCAATTAATCTAAGGCTTGGCAAAGGCAAGATGTCAATCTTACCAAAATTGAGCCAGTTTTGCTCGCCACAAAACTCTCCATCATGGAGTTGAAAGACACTCCTGGGAGATTTTTCAAAGCCTTCATCATTGTCTGGCAGAAGAATGGTCAGATCTCCACATTGTTTATACACGGAGTGATGTGATGTCATTTAAAACTGCAACATATGATAAATACCTAGAGACAGTTGTTAAGCACCTAGATGCAAGATTCCCTGACATGCCACTATTTCCAGCTTTTGAAAAGTTTTCAATGCATAAACTCACGATTCAAGTGAGTCTGCTAAAATTCTTTTCAAACATTACTCCAAAAATGGTAGCTCTCCAATTTTGAAAAATGAAAGTAGCAGGCAAGAATGGACAGTTGCCTCAAGAATGATCAGAAGTCAATCATACAAAGACTTCAGTCCAAAACAGATTTTACTAAAAATGGCAACGACATCAGAGCTCAAAGAGTCGTTTCCAAATTTAGCCAGACTAGCTCATATTGTACTAGTGATCCCAGTGAGCACAGCAGAATGTGAAAGAGGGTTTTCTGCCCTTAGAAGGATCAAGACATGTTTAAGAAATCTCATGAATCAAAGCACGCTAAATAATCTCATGCTGATCTCCTTGGAGGGCCCATATCCTGGGGACTTAGATTATGGGAAAGCTGCAGACAACTGAGCCTCCAGGAAGAAAAGAGGAATAAGTATTTAACTGAAGACACCTTCTGCATATGCAAGTTGGCTTTGAAGAATGTTTTAAAAATTTTCTTCATTAGGTTTCCCATACTTATTTTTCATTGTTTTCACTTTTCTTCCCGACAGCGACAATACTTGTGCCTCTTGGTTTTTGTCATAGCAATTGTTATTTAAAATTTTTGTTGGGTTGCAGGACCATGAATTGGATACTTCTTAAATTTAATAAAAATATTCTGGCAAAAGTGTCAAACATTAAAAAAGGAAGTCATTAAGCATTGTAAAATAATTGATAATAATTAACTAATAAAAATAGTGCACATTTAATTTTTCCCACCGCCAAATTTCCCCATCCCGCCCCACCTGGCTACTTTTTCACGTCACCCGGCTGGAATAACTTTCTGGGGAGAACACTGCTGCATATGAAGCAGACCTTATATAAGTTTATCAAAAGTCAGTATTTTAGAAAAATTACAGACGAGATTTTTGTTTAATTGTATTTTTGTCAACTGCTCTGAAAAGACATGCAGGTAAGAATTTTCATTGCACTGTATTACCATGACAATAAAATTGACTTTGTAGTGAATGAAGCAGAGTGATAATACTGGAGGAGCATGTCACAGTTATTCTCATGCAGTGGTGGTTTAGATGAAGTGTAAGCCCCAGAGGTCCATGTGGGGGGTGGTATTGTGTCATGATGGGTGGTATGAAGCCAGGTTATGGGAGGAAAATGTGTCACCCTGCTACCTTGTAATTTTGTGAGAAAAATAGTATGGGGAAGCATTTGTTTCTCTTCAAAAAGGGAAAGGGAGAATCTGAAAAAAAGTATATATATATATCTATACTAATAAAAGGCAAAGCCCTCACTGACTGACTGACTCACTCATCACTAATTCTCAAACTTCCCGTGTAGGTAGAAGGCTGAAATTTGGCAGGCTCATTCCTTAGAACTTACTTACAAAAGTTGGGCAGATTTCATTTCGAAATTCTGTGCGTAATGGTCATAAGTGGAACCTATTTTTTTTGTCTGTATACTGTAATAGACTGCAGCTCGATGGCCGTGGGAGGCGGAGTTGCATCTCGCGTCATCACGCCTCCCATGTAATTGAGTGCCTGCCTATATAAGGTAAATATTCGCGGGTGATGGCCTGTGCTTAGCATATTCATAAGTAAAAATATCTGAATCACAAACTGATGTTAATTATATTTTGTCCATGAATACTTCCAAATAGTCTGTCCTCTTCCTTTCATAGCTTTTTCGATGGTTGTGCTGCTTCCAGGCATGTATTTTCGTATTAAAGCATTTAACCAATCACATTTCAGCCATCATTTGTTGCCAGGCAGAGAGGCTTTCACAATCCATTGTGCAGGCACTCTAACACAGAATAAATGTCGATTAACCTGTTGCTTCAACCAATCAGATTTTGAGTTTGTGTCAGTAGGGCCCTCTAGCAGGCGTACGGCGACGTCACCGTATTCAGACTCATTGATTGGATAGAAGCCGTTATGAGGAACTCTACGAGGACACTGAACGCACCGCAAGCCCTTGGAGCGCAAGATCCTCGCGCGCACTGCGGCCAACTCCATGGCAGGATTCTGGACAATATTATTTGCCAGACACAGACCAGATTTCAAGACCATGAAAACCTGATGTTTGTCACGCTCCTCGACCCCCAGAAGAAGAAAAATTTCTCGCATGCAGCCTTCTCCAGTTAAAAATACAGAGCCACGGAGGACTTTTTGATCTGTCTCGGCTAAAAACAGAACTGACTGTAATGTATGCCATGGATGATTTTGCAGGAAAATCTCTCACTGATCTCCTTGAGTTCCTTCATTAGAAAAATCTGAATGAGAGCATGGGGCAGCTGTACACATTGGTATATTTGGCAGTGACCATTCCCATGTCCACTGCTTCTGTCGAGCGGACATTTTCAGCCCTAAAGCGAATTAAAACTTATGCCAGAAATACAACAGGGCAGGTTCGACTTTCAGCATTAGCTTCAAAGGCGATAGAAAGGGACTTTTTGATGGAACTGAAGCGCACGGATAATCTGTACGACAGAGTAATTGAGCTGTTTTTGAGGAAAGAGAGGAGGATGGATTTTGTTTACAAATAATCCGAATTTTTGGTGAGTAAAATGTTGCGATTTTCCTAAATAATATTGCAAGGTTATGAGTTATTATTTATGTTTTTTATGTGCGTCGCGGCTGTAGCTGCAGTAGAAAGGAACTTGTTCACCCCTGGTTTGTCTATTCAATAATTTATTGTGGCTACAGGAGTTGCCTATCTGCGATGCAGTAGCTCTTTATGCTGTATTTCTGCATATTAAGATGGTTTTTATAACCATAAATTAGTTTTTGAGGGGCGGGTTGATTCAGACGGAGCACTACTGAAGGCCTAGGTGTGAAATGCATGGTCCGCCACTGGAGATGATACGTTAATTTGTTGAACATTACAACCCGAAAATAAACTAAACTGTAGAGAGGTTCAGATTATACTTCTCCCAGTGCGTCTCTCTAAATCCTTCGTGCGGGAACATTATCTTAAGGCTTAACAATCTTATTGTTACACCTTCTATGTGCACCCAACCGTCCTTATTACAAAGTCTTCCTTGCTTTACCGCTGGCTGCTTCTTTCCATTCACCTTCCTAGCTCTTTATTTAAACAGTTTTCCTTCTCATTTTTCCACTCCTTCGCTGTCTTCTCCCTTTTCGTTCAAAATATGCGCCTCCTTGCCTTTTTACAGTCAGCTCCCCTTACGTCACACCATGGTACATTTAGCACAAGTTAATACCGGGAATGCTTGTTAAACATCCTACATTCACGAGTAGTGATTTGCTTAGTGAACACTTCGATGAATGAAACCTGTTATCTTTACAACGGTTGACAAACATGGAATGTAACTTAAAAACAACACGTCCTCCTAATACGAACCTGATTGAAAGAAGTAATGATAATCAAATCCTTGATGACAGCAACACTCACAACAATGACAAAACAATTACATTGAAAATCAGGTTATGTTATTTTTAAAATGTTTGTTTTCTTTTTTCATAACTTCTTTAACACACTACTTCTCCGCTGCGAAGCACGCGTATTTTGCTAGTGTGTGTATATATATCTATACTAATAAAAGGCAAAGCCTTAACTGACTCACTCACTCATCAGTAATTCTCCAACTTCCAGTGTAGGTAGAAGGCTGAAATTTGGCAGGCTCATTCCTTACAGCTTACAAAAGTTGGGCAGGTTTCATTTCGAAATTCTACACGTAATGGTCATAACTAGAACCTATTTTTCTCCATATATAATGGACGTTAGCGCGATGGCCGTGGGGGGGCGGAGCTGTGTGTGACATCATCATGCCGCCCACGTAATCACGTGAACTGACTGTGACTGCAGTACGTAGAAAAGAAGGAAGAGCTCCCAAAGAGCGCTGAAGAAAAACGGCGAATACTTTATTTGCGAGATACAAGTTTAATGAGAAGACCACGAGGTATAAACGAGACTTTGGATCACTTTGTAACGGAGTTAAAATTGCTGTAGCAAGAAACTTTTAAGTGCCGGGTCTTAGCTAACATTAAATAAAGCCTTGGACATCGCAACATCACACAAGAGAGCAGCTCACGTGAACTGACTGAACGCAGTCACGAGTGATCACTTCCATGCATCAAACCTGTTCAAAAAACGCATTACACAATTGACAAGGTGATGGCTTTATATGTCGTTCGTTTATAAAACAGCGGAGAAGCTGTGTAAAGGCTGTTTCACAAAAACAGGCGGAGCGTCTTATATGAGCAGGCAGTCAGCTAAAGAAGCGAATCAATAAATATCTATAATCGTAATGAATGAAAAAAAATAACGTACAAGCCGCGGATTAAATAAAGGAAATGGGCACCTGAACAGTAAAGAAAGTCTCAAATAGCTACACAATAACTATAAGAATCGTAATAAACGAACAATAAAACAGTACAGAACCACGAAGCAAGGAGAAACGATGGCCTTATATGGCGTTCGTTTGTAAAGCAGCAGAGAAGCTGTGTGAAGGCAGCTACACATAAAAACAGCAGAGCGTCACACTCTGAATGTATTCCTGGCATCACCGTTATACCCTCTGATCTCCCATTTCAATTGAAATGCCTCAAATTTCCAGTAAGGCTCTGCTTCGCGATGACAATTAAGTCTCAGGGACACACCCTACAAAAGGTTGCCATTGATTTGAGGCAATATTGCTTTCCTCCTGGACAAAACTATACGTTGCATTCACAAAAGTAATCTCAGTGCACAGCTTGGTCATATTACAACCGGACTGCTGAACTGACAACGTGGTATACAAAGAGATCCTTAACAGATAGTTATTGGTATATTTTCCCTCAGTTTAAAAAGGTTTTCTTTTCTTCTTAATAAAAATTTAAAAGCAGTTCTTAAGCTCGAAGCCTTGAAGGATTTTGCTATATACGGTATATATATATGTAGAAATATATGTATGTATGTATGTGTGTGTATATACAGTGGGTACGCAAAGTATTCAGACCCCTTTCAATTTTTCACTCTTTGTTATATTGCAGCCATTTGCTAAAATCATTTAAATTATTTTTTTTCCTTATTAATGTACACACAGCACCCCATATTGACAGACAAAAAAATAATTTTTGAAATTGTTGCAGGTTTATTAAAAAAGAAAAACTGAAATATGACATGGTCCTAAGTATTCAGACCCTTTGCTCAGTATTTAGTAGAAGCACCCTTTTGAGGTAATACAGCCATGAGTCTTCTTGGGAAAGATACAAGAAGTTTTTCACACCTGTATTTGGGGACTCTCTGCCATTCATTCTTGCAGATCCTCTCCAGTTCTGTCAGGTTGGATGGTAAACGTTGGTGGACAGCCATTTTTAGTAGGGATGCACCGAAATTTCGGCCGCCGAAAATTTTGGCCGAAATAGCATTATCAGTTTCGGCGAAGCGTAAAGCGGCGAAAATAAAGCGAAATTGTCGCCCGCCTCTCCCATCCTCCGTCTCGTTCGCGCTGTCATTACGCATCAAACACGGAGTATGTCGGCGGTTTGGAAGCACTTCAAAGTTTCAGATGAGGACAGCAAAGTTGCAATATGCAACATTTGCTCTGCAAAAGTTTCAAGAGGGGGTTCAACAGCAAAGACATTTTCGACTACAGGTTTAATACACCACCTTAAGTCAAGACACGCAATTGAATTTGAGGAATACCGTCAAACAACGTTGGTTAAAACTAAGCCAACTAGCACATCAACACCCTCGGTTGCCACATTTTTCGAAAAAATTAAGAAATTTGCAAATGACAGTGCTAAAGCACGTGACATAACAGAGAAAGTAATGGAATTCATTGCTTTAGATGACGAGCCGTTTTCAGTCGTGGAGGACATCGGATTTAGTAGGCTAATACACCACATTGAGCGTTACACACTGCCAAGCAGGCGGTATTTTGCAGAGACCTCTCTACCTGAAATGTATGACCGTGTTGCAAAACATGTTCATGAGCTCATGACCACAGATATCTCTGCTCTAAGTTTTACCACAGACATATGGAGCTCTGGCGTTAGTCCAACTAGCATGCTCAGTTTGACAGCGCAGTGGATAAAGCTGGAGTTTAAATTGCAAAACATTCTGCTTCATGCACAGGAGTTTGTCGGCTCACACACTGCAGCAGCAATATCTGATGCTTTGGCTAACATGTTTGAAACTTGGAACATAGACAAGTCTAAAGTGCATGTGATTGTGAGAGATAATGCACGGAACATGATAAAGGCTATGGATGACAGTGGATTAAAGAGCATACCTTGCATGGCACACACGCTGCAGTTGGCTGTGAATGAGGGAGTGCTTAGTCAGCGGAGCATATCAGAAATCACAGCAACTGGGAGAAAAATTGTGGGACATTTTAAGCATTCTCCGCTTGCTTATTCCAGACTACAAGATTTGCAAAAACAGTTTGGGATGCCAACAAAGCGACTACAGCAAGATGTGGCCACTCGCTGGAACAGTACATACTATTTGTTGCAAGGATTACTTGAACAGAAGCGGGTTTTAGCTGCATACATGACAGATCACGACCTGCCAGCAACTTTGAGTGCACATCAGTGGATGTTGGTGGAAAACATTGTCTCTCTTCTTGCCCCGTTCGAACAGTTAACCAAGGAAATAAGCTCAGCTCAAGCGTCTGTTGCTGAAGTTATTCCACTGATCGCAGCACTGAAGCGCCTGCTTGGAAAAGAGGCGGAAACAGATCATGGCGTAAAAACAGCTAAAAACTCTACTGGAGGCTGTTAACAAGCGCTTCCAAGACATTGAGTCCAACCCTCTTTACGGCATTGCAACAATATTAGATCACGCTTTAAAGACCATTACTTTGCGATGAGAAAAGGCAGGATATGCGCGAAATGGTGCAAACAGAGCTTACGGCTCTTGAAACCTCTGGTGAAACACAAGCGCGACGGGAGAACAGAGCAAACTGTGCCTGAGAAGCGGTCACGCATTACAAGTGATGAGGCGCACATTCCTTAAGCTTTCTGATATGTTTGACGAAATTTTACAGGAAAGCGTCCCAACCCACAGCGGTGTAAGAGCAAGCACAGCCTCACAAGAAGTAGCAACCTATCTAGCTGAACTACCCATTGGCAGAAGTGACAATCCACTTGACTACTGGCGCGAACAAAGATCGCTTTCCTTTGCTTGCATGGACTGCGCGCAAGTACTTATCTGCCCCAAGCACCAGCACATACAGTGAGAGATTATTCAGTGCAGTATCTCATGTTCTTGATGAGAACAGAAATAGTCTCTCCAGCCAGAAAGCTGAACAACTTTTGTTCATAAAGAGAAATCTGCCACTTTTGCTAATTTGATGTTGTTTACAGTTAAAGGTTTGATTTATTTATTCTGTTATTGCAATGTTGTTTTGCACAGTAATTTAAAATTGAAGTAAAACGTTTAATGCAGGTAATATTTTGCACAATTCGTAAAGGCAATAAAAGCTAGCACAGACTGAGTGATTTTATTCAGTGCAGTATGTTCTTCATGAGAAGAGGAACTGTGTCTTCAGCCAGAAAACTGAAAAACTTTTGTTCATAAAGATAAACCTGCTTCTTTTGCTTAAATTAAAAGCAGACCAATTTAGTGTGTATAGTTATGTTGTTTACAGTAAGAGGTTGGATTTATTTATTTTTCTTCTGTTTGTGCACTGTTGTTTGGTACAGTAATTTAAAATTGAAGTAAAAAAGCAGCTAGCATTTTTTTTGCACAATTTTGTTACAGAAAGAAATTTTATTTAGTTTTGTTATTGTTAAACAGCCTTATTACTGTTATTTATTATCAATAAAAGTTTGATTGCTTAATTAATTTGTAGTTTTTTTAATACAAACAAAAAGAAAATATTTTAAACATGTTTTTTAATGAAGCCATTTTCGGTTTGGTATCGGTTTTCGCCAAGTGCATCCAAAAATTTCGGTTTCGTTTTCGGCCCAGAATTTTCATTTCGGTGCATCCCTAATTTTTAGGTCTCTCCAGGGATGCTCAATTGGATTTAAGTCAGGGCTCTGGCTGGGCCATTCAAGAACAGTCACAGAGTTGTTGTGAAGCCACTCCTTCGTTATTTTAGCTGTGTGCTTAGTAGGGTCATTGTCTTGTTGGAAGGTAAACCTTCGGCCCAGTCTGAGGTCCTTAGCGCTCTGGAGAAGGTTTTTGTCCAGGATATCCCTGTACTTAGCCGCATTTATCTTTCCCTCGATTTCAACCAGTTGTCCTGTCCCTGCAGCTGAAAAACACCCCCACAGCATGATGCTGCCACCGCCATGCTTCATTGTGGGGACTGTGTTGGACAAGTGATGAGCAGTGCCTGGTTGTCTCCACACACTGAGGAGAGGCAAGGCACATGACAGCCCGCATGGAGTTTGCTAAAAGACACCTGAAGGACTCTGAGATGGTGAGAAATAAGATTCTCTGGTCTGATGAGACCAAGATAGAACATTTTGGCCTTAATTCTAAGCGGTATGTGTGAAGACAATCAGAGAGTCACGTGTGCTTTGTGCTGACGTGTGCTTTGCAAACGCTAGAGTCTGTTGAGAGTGTTGGTTTGTTCTGTGGTGTGAGATTTACATTAAAAAAATACATTTTGCTCTTAAAAACTTGGGTTTTGGTTGCCTCTAAGGAACCGTGTGGGAATTTTTAAAGCTTTTGTTCCCTTTAGAAGGGTTTTTTGCTTTTTTGCCCGCACAAGAGCAAAAGTAGCTGGGTGTTTGGAAGTGCGCTTGGAAAAGTTATTTGTACTTGTTCTTTTTCTTGTTATCTGTATTTGAATTAGCATCGAGGCGGCAGGGTAGAAAGCAGCAGTAACTGATATCGGCATTTGTAAATAAATAACCGCGTCGTCGTAACAGCGATTCCTTAGTTTAAAGGAAAAGAAAAAATGCCAGCGGCTGACTTCAAAGCAGTAAAAGGTGGAAACTCAGTAGTGCGCAGGTAAGCGGCCTGCGTTAAGACACCGTTCAGGCACAAGGAGCAGTAGGAGCAAATAAGGTAGTAAAGTTTTATTTATTTGTTTATTTTAGATTAAACAGTCCTTAGCGGTCCAGAGGCAGAACAGTTAAGTGGGCGACAGTGTATTGGTTCATTAATACGGGGGAATACAAACAGTGCGAGTGAAGAGCTTATAAGTAAGAAGAGCAAAGCTAGAAGAGACAGAGAAAAGTAAAGTTAACCTCATAGAAAGGCAGGCAGCTGAGAGGGAGAACAGTACAGGAGCTTAAGGGGGAAAAGGTGTAAAATATCTGTAGCAGATCTTAGTGTTACCATTTAAGTTAAGGAGCAGCTGAAAGAAGAAGAAATTTAATTTTAAGAAAAAAAAAATATATAGTTAAGGCAGCTTAGTAATCCCAAATCAAATTTTAATAATGAGGCCAGTGCAATGCAAGTCCTGTTGGATGTTGGACTTTTTAGATGATGGTTTGGAAGAGCCAGTTGTCTATGAGGGCTACATCTGCAAGAGATGCCAGCTGATCCAGCACCTCGAGCTCAGGGTCGCTGAACTGGAGGAGGAGTTGGCTGACCTGCGTTGTAATAGAGAATTGGCGGACTTGGCCCAGGTGTCCTTTAGAGATAGTGTGCACCCCTAAGGTGGCGGGAGGAGATTCCAGACCAGACAGGTAGGAATAGGTGGGTCACGGTCGCAAGGCGTAAGGTAAAGGGTGCACACTGTCGGGGGCATCAACCCCAGAATTAGAAGTGTCTAACCGTTATCATGTCCTGGCGGAGCTGGGCGGTGACTCTGATAATTCTGAGGTGGTAGGCAGGGTTGAGGAGCCCCAACGGGCCACCTCAAAACCAGTTCCCAAAAAGAGAGGTAGTGATAGTTGGGGACTCAATCATTAGGGGATTGAAGCGCAGGTATGCTCCAGAGAGAGAGAGTCTCATGCGGTGTGTTGCCTTCCGGGAGCACAGGAGGGAGACCTCCCTGGAAGGGGGGATAGGCTCTTGGCCAGAGCGGGGTGGATCCAGTTGTCATTGTCCACGTTGGAACAAATGACATACATAAGGGTAGTCTGTCAGTTCTGCGATCCAAATTCAAAGAGTTAGGTACCAAGCTGAGGAGCAGAACTGACAAGGTAGTCTTCTCCGAAGTTCTGCCTGTGCCACGCGCCAGTCCAGGTAAGATTGAGGAGATTAGAAGGCTTAACGCGTGGCTCAAATCTTGGTGCAGGGTAGAAGGGTATAGGTTTATGGGGCATTGGGACTCCTTTTGGAACAGATGGGACCTGTTCGCCGTGACGGGTTACATCTGAACCGGAGGGGCACCAATGTATTGGGGAGGCGTATGTGTAGGCTAGTCGAGGATTGTTTAAACTAGGGAATGGGGGGGCAGGGAGTTTAGGACAGGCCAGATTTAGATCTATACATGGAAGAACAAACAATGGTGTAGAAATAAAAATGCATAGTAATGTAAATTTTAAGCAAACACGTAAAGATAGAAGGATTAACACATTAAAAATAGCTTGCCTTAATGCTAGAAGTATCAAAAATAAGGTAAGTGAGTTGGAGTTGTATGTAGCAGAGCACAATTATGATATTATAGCAATAACGGAAACCTGGCTAAATAACAAAGATGGGGATGAGTGTAACATAGAGGGATACACATTTTTAGGAAGGATAGACAGAACAGAAAAGGAGGTGGGGTTGCTGTTTATGCCAAACAGGAATTAAATGTAAGTCATCTTCAGTTGGATGATGAGCCCCATCTTAGTGAGGACATGTGGCTTCGCCTGGAAAATATTAGGGAAAAGGTCTCATTTTAGGAGTGTGTTATAGACCACCCAATTCAGACAGTAATTTCAACACACATCTTTTAGTAATATCAAAAGGCAAGTTTACAGGGGGATATTATAGTCATTGGGGACTTTAATTATCCAAATATTAACTGGGATAACCTTACAGATGGAGGAGCACAAGAGCAGGAGTTTTTAGAAGTAATCGCGACTGTTTTTAACACAGCATGTTAAAGCACCAACAAGGGGTGAAGCCTATCTGGATTTAGTATTCTGTAATAATCAGGATAGAATTGAGGGTGTAGAGGTGATTGAACCACTAGGGTCAAGTGACCATAATGTAATACAATTCTCAGTATTTTGTAAGAGTACAGATGCAAAGACTAAAATTGTTAAGTTGAACTTTAGTAGGGCTAATTTTGAGCAGATGCGACAAAGTCTAAGTAGGATAGACTGGGATAAGCTTTTAAATGTGGAGACAGTCGAGGAGCAGTGGAACAGGTTTAAAATGTTTTACATGTAATGCAGGACAGATACATACCTAAATTTGGAAGTAATAGGAAACTAAAAAATCTCCACGATGGATTAATAAAGATTTAAAAAGAAGTTGCAAAGGAAAAACTGCTGTATAAGGCATATAAGACTAATGACTGCAAAGAGAACCGTGGCGTATGAGAACATGAGGGCAACCATTAAGAAGGATATCAGAGAGGCTAAAAGACAGTTGGAGAGGAATATAGCAGATAAGGCGAAAGAAGACCCCAAGAGATTCTTTCAGTATTTTAGTAGTAAAAGAACAGTTAAGGAGGAGGTCAAGTTCATCAGGAATAGTAAAGGGAATTAAAAGATACAGACAATGAAATAGCAGAGGCCCTAAACTTACATTTTTCTGAGGTGTTTACAAGTGAGCAAGTGGATAACCTGCCAGAGGTAAACACAACTACTAAGGAGGTACTGAGGGATTTGGAAATTGTAGAGGGAGAAGTGCTGCTCAGATTAAATAAGATGAAATCAAACAAATCACCAGGCCCAGATAATATTTATCCTCGTGTTCTTAAGGAGGCTAGTGAGTACATATATAAACCCTTGACACATATTTTTAGGAAGTCACTGTGCACTGGAGAGATTCCAAAGGACTGGAAAATGGCAAATATCATCCCATTATATAAAAAGGGTGACAGGGCAGATCCAAGCAACTATAGGCCAGTAAGCTTAACAAGCATCACAGGAAAATTAATGGAAGGAATTATTAAGGATAAGATTGAGCAACACATGACAAGGACAGGAGTTATTCTGAACAGTCAGCATGGGTTCAGAAGGGGAGGTCGTGTTTTACTAACATGTTGGAATTCTATGAGGAGGCAACAAAAGGATACGATCAAAGTGGAGCTTATGATATTATTTATCTGGACTTTCAGAAAGCATTTGATAAGGTGCCACATGAGAGGTTGGGCATCAAGTTAAAAGAAGTGGGAATTCAGGGTGATGTTTTTAGATGGGTGCAGAATTGGCTCAGACACAGGAAGCAGAGGGTGATGGTGCGAGGAACCTCATCAGAACTGGCGATGTTAAGAGTGGTGTTCCACAGGGGTCAGTGCTAGGGCGCTGCTATTTTTAATATATATAAATGATTTAGATAGGAATATAAGTAACAAGCTGGTTAAGTTTGCAGATGATACCAAGATAGGTGGATTAGCAGATAATTTGGAATCCGTTATATCATTACAGAAGGACTTGGATAGCATACAGGCTTGGGCAGATTTGTGGCAGATGAAATTTAATGTCAGTAAATGTAAAGTATTACACATAGGAAGTAAAAATATTAGGTTTGAATACACAATGGGCGGTCGAAAAATCGAGAGTACACCTTATGAGAAGGATTTAGGAGTCATAGTGGACTCCAAGCTATCAACTTCCAAACAGTGTTCAGAAGCCATTAAGAAGGCTAACAGAATGTTAGGTTATATAGCACGATCTGTGGAGTACAAGTCCAAGGAGGTTATGCTCAACCTTTATAATGCACTGGTGAGGCCTCATCTTGAGTACTGTGTGCAGTTTTGGTCTCCAGGCTACAAAAGGACATAGCAGCACTAGAAAAGGTCCAGAGAAGAGCGACTAGGCTGATTCCAGGTCTACAGGGGTTGAATTATGAGGAAAGATTAAAAGAGCTGAGCCTTTACAGTTTAAGCAAAAGAAGATTAAGAGGTGACATGATTGAAGTGTTTAAAATTATGAAGGGAATTAGTACAGTGGATCGAGACTTGTATTTTAAAATGAGCTCATCAAGAACACGGGGACACAGTTGGAAACTTGTTAAGGGTAAATTTCGCACAAACATTAGGAAGTTTTTCTTTACACAAAGAACGATAGACACTTGGAATAAGTTACCAAGTAGTGTGGTAGACAGTAAGACGTTAGGGACTTTCAAAACTCGACTTGATGTTTTCTTGGAGGAAGCAAGTGAATAGGACTGGCGAGCTTTGTTGGGCTGAATGGCCTGTTCTCGTCTAGATTGTTCTAATTGTTCTAATTGACACTTCTCATCACTTGTCCAATACAGTCCCCACAGTGAAGCATGGCAGTTGCTAGTATACTAATAAAAGGCAAAGCCTTCACTCACTTACTGACTCATCACTAATTCTCCAACTTCCTGTGTAGGTAGAAGGCTGACCCCATCTTCACGAAATTTGGTAGGTGGCTTCCCTGCGCTAACCAAAACCGATGTACGTACTTATTTGGTGGTATAACGCCACTGTCAGCCGCCATATTGAACTTTCCAACGTCACTAATTCTCCAACTTCCCGTGTAGGTAGAAGGCTGAAATTTGGCAGGCTCATTCCTTATAGATTACTTACTAAAGTTAAGCAGGTTTCATTTTGAAATTCTACGCGTAACGGTCATAACGGTCAACAACGTCCGCCATGTTGAACTTCCTTATTTATGGCTCCATCTTCACGAAATTTGGTAGGTGGCTTCCCTGCGCTAACCAAAACTAATATACGTGCTTATTTTGGTGGTATGACGCCACTGTCAGCCGCCATATTGAACTTTTTAACGGTCTTTGTTACTTATGGGCCCATCTTCAAGAAATTTGGTACGTGGGTTCCCAACGCTAACTGAATCCTACTTACGTACATACAGTGGTGTGAAAAACTATTTGCCCCCTTCCTGATTTCTTATACTTTTGCATGTTTGTCACACAAAATATTTCTGATCATCAAACACATTTAACCATTAGTCAAATATAACACAAATGAACACAAAATGCAGTTTTTAAATGATGGTTTTTATTATTTAGGGAGAATAAAAAATCCAAACCTACCTACATGGCCCTGTGTGAAAAAGTAATTGCCCCCTGAACCTAATAACTGGTTGGGCCACCCTTAGCAACAATAACTGCAATCAATCTTTTGTGATAACTTGCAATGAGTCTTTTACAGCACTCTGGAGGAATTTTGGTCCACTCATCTTTGCAGAATTGTTGTAATTCAGCTTTATTT
The DNA here is from genome assembly GCF_016835505.1 of Polypterus senegalus. Lineage (NCBI taxonomy): Eukaryota > Metazoa > Chordata > Cladistia > Polypteriformes > Polypteridae > Polypterus > Polypterus senegalus. The sequence goes on along the minus strand of NC_053157.1, from coordinate 102,262,508 downwards.
GAGGGTTTTCTAGCATGAACCGCCTTTTTAAGGTCATGCCATAGCATCTCAATTGAATTCAGGTCAGGGGCCTCATGTATAACGCCGTGCGTAGAACTCGCACTATAACATGGCGTAAGCACAAAGCGAAATATTATTACGCACAGAAAAATCCAGATGCAGGAATCTTTGCGTACTCCAACTTCCACGTTCTTCCGTTACATAAATCCCGATCAGGATGAAAACTAACGCTTGTGCATGCGCATTATGTAACGCCCCAAATCCTCCCAGAATTACGCCTATTTGAATATGCAAATCAATATAAATCGCCCTTAAGCACAGCCTTCTGTGAAAAGACAATGGGAAAAGCACGGGGAAAATATAAGAATTTCAGCAAATACCAAGTGGAGGCAAAGGAAAAACATACTATTTGTTCAAATAAACCGTGGTATAATCAACAAAATGAAGTTGATCGAGTGACATAGCGTGTTGGAGAAACTTGAAAGCTCACATTCACAAAATCGCACAGTGTCGGAAATAAAAAAGAAGTCACATATCAAAGTTGCCGTGAAAAGAAGAGTTGTAAGCCCACTGTCTGAGTGTCATATGAAAGTTTATTAGGGTACAGAGAAAAAAGGCACACGGTGGGGAAAAAGCACGAAATGTCAACTTTTAATCTAGACATTTCCACTTTAATCACGTAGTTTATTTTGTCATTTAGTAGAACATCATAAACTTCATCTTAAAATCGTTTAATTAACCAGTTTCTCAAATCACATCGTAATTAAAGTAGCACGTTAAATGCTTTGTTTTGTATTTGATCTTCTACTGTATGTGATCTATGTGTGTGAATCACTACTTGCTTCTTAAACTGGCTCTCTTCCTCCAACTGGACACAGAGTCCATTACATTTGTGATATTACAGCTCTCTGAATAACTAAAATACTGAGATTTATAACGTGATGTCATTTTCATGATGATAGGAGCTAAAGCACATTATTAAACATGTGTTTCATGAGCCTGCGTGCTCATGACAAGCATTTATCTTTTGTCGAAATTTGTCGCTGCGTTTTTAGCTGTGTTGTTATTTTCTCTTTCTGTTTTGTTTTATATTCAATATATATTGGCGTGGCCGCCCCAAGAGTCCTTGCTTTTCTTTCCCCAAGTAACCGATCGGCATACAATCAGCTCTGTAATAGACGTTAAGCCATCTGTAAGCTTAGCGCCGATTCTTCAAAACGTTTAAAGAACATTGAAATATCTTTGTTGTACATGTTTAATTATTCTATCCTTCACGACACTCCCAGTGAAGAATATAGATTATTTAAATGAAGTTTTAGTTTTTTCTGTATAATTTAACAAACATATTTTGCTGCATTTCACCTTAAAAATGATATTGTCATCATATGTAAATACGCGCTTTATAAAGTGGCCCAGGTTGTGAGATATTATAACTGTAGTGCAAGTTTACAGTGGGGTGATTGTACTTATAAGTACAAACCGTTCTACAAGGAGCAATTGATTGAGTGCATTTAAAGTTCTTGGGATTAAACTGTTTCTGAACGAGGTCTGTACTGGAAAGGCTTTAAAGCGTTTTGCAGTGGCTGAGACAGTGTGTCCTTAAAGCTGTATACCGATAATTCTCTTTCCGATCAGCTGCTGCTGTGATTCACACTCAGATACAGTGATATAAATACTCCAGTAGTGCAGTGAGAGTAATATGGAAAAAGATGATCCGCTGTGGCAACTCCTAACGGGAGGAGCTGAAAGAAGAAGAAGAAGAAGGAGAAGTGAGAGTAACAACGCTAAAGCAGTTATGGTATTTGGAATACTATGGCTGTTCCCTGGACCATTATATTGTTACAAGTTAAATACAATCAGATGCATTACACTAATAAACAATATGCAGTTAGTTTCTGTGTATTTATAAAGCCGCGTCATGAAAATAATGAGTAATCACACAAGAACAGTACCACTGCTTTGACGCTGGGTGCCGCCAGTTTGTGAAACCGAGCGGAGAACTGCGTCACGACAAGGCATGAGGTACCGTGGAAATGTGCGTGGCTTTACGCCAAGTGTAGGTTTTATACATTGCGATTTGAACGTGGAAAAGTTCTTATGCAATATTTCTGTGCATACGCACCGTTTATACATGAGGCCCCAGGACTTTGACTAGGCCACTCCAAAGTCTTCATTTTGTTTTTCTTCAGCCATTCAGAGGTGGATTTGCTGGTGTGTTTTGGGTCATTGTCCTGTTGCAGCACACAAGATCGCTTCAGCTTGAGTTGTGAACAGATGGCGGACATTCTCCTTCAGGATTTTTGGTAGACAGTAGAATTCATGGTTCCATCTATCACAGCAAGCCTTCCAGGTCCTGAAGCAGCAAAACAACCCCAGACCATCACACTACCACCACCATATTTTACTGTTGGTATGATGTTCTTTTTCTGAAATGCTGTGTTCCTTTCAGATGTAACGGGACATTTGCCTTCCAAAAAGTTCAACTTTTGTCTCATCAGTCCACAAGGTATTTTCCCAAAAGTCTTGGCAATCATTGAGATGTTTCTCAGCAAAATTGAGCGAGCCTAATGTTCTTTTGCTTAACAGTGGTTTGCGTCTTGGAAATCTGCCATGCAGACCGTTTTTTCCCAGTCTCTTTCTTATGGTGGAGTCGTGAACACTGACCGTAATTAAGGGAAAGGGAGGCCTGCAGTTCTTTAGACGTTGTCCTGGGGTTTTTACCCTGGGGTAATTACTTTTTCACACAGGGCCATGTAGGTTTGCATTTTTTTTCTCCACAAATAATAATAAACCATCATTTAAAAACTGCATTTTGTGTTTACTTGTGTTATATTTGACTAATGGTTAAATGTGTTTGATGATCAGAAACATTTTGTGTGACAAACATGAAAAGAATAAGAAATCAGGAAGGGGGCAAATAGTTTTTCACACCACTGTATATACGTCCATAGCCTGCAGCTCAGTCACCGTGTGAGGCGTTGGGTCCCCATCCCACGCCTCCCACGTTGTTGGCTGTCTGCCTATATAAGACCGTCCGTCGCTCCGGTCTCTACATTCCCTTCCTTGCTTCGCCACGGGA
>NC_053157.1:102219429-102254429 GCF_016835505.1 Polypterus senegalus | reverse complement strand
GTATATAACACACCAAAACACACCAGCAAATCCACCTCTGAATGGCTGAAGAAAAACAAAATGAAGACTTTGGAGTGGCCTAGTCAAAGTCCTGACCTGAATCCAATTGAGATGCTATTGCAATTACAACAATTCTGCAAAGATGAGTGGGCCAAAATTCCTCCAGAGCGCTGTAAAAGACTCATTGCAAGTTATCGCAAATGCTTGGTTGCAGTTATTGCTGCTAAGGGTGGCCCAACCAGTTATTAGGTTCAGGGGGCAATTACTTTTCACACAGGGCCATGTAGGTTTGGATTTTTTCTCCCTAAATAATAAAAACCATCATTTAAAAACTGCATTTTGTGTTTACTTGTGTTATATTTCACTAATGGTTAAATGTGTTTGATGATCAGAAACAACCTTTGAAAAGAATAAGAAATCAGGAAGGGGGCAAATAGTTTTTCACACCACTGTATGTGTGTGCATATATATATATATATATATATATATAAATATATATATATATATATATATATATATATACCTATCTATATACCTATCTATATATACCTATCTCTATATATACCTATATATATATATAGATATATATATATATATATATATCACAGTGGATCCGGAAAGTATTCACAGCGTATCACTTTTTCCACATTTTGTTATGTTACAGCCTTATTCCAAAGTGGATTAATTTAATTTTTTTCAACAGAATTCTACACACAACACCCCATAATGATAACGTGAAAAATGTTTACTTGAGATTTTTGCAAATTTATTAAAAATTACAAAATTGAGAAAGCACATGTACATAATTATTCCCAGCCTTGAAAAATTGAGGTACGGTGCATCCTGTTTCCCCTGATCATCCTTGCGATGTTTCTGGAGCTTAATTGGAGTCCATCTGTGGTAAATTCAGTTGACTGGACATGATTTGGAAAGGCACACACCTGTCTATATAAGGTCCCACAGTTGACAGTTCATGTCAGAGCACAAACCAAGCATGAAATCAGAAGGAATTGTCTGTAGAAATCTCGGGAATTTTACAGAAAATTTTCTGCTGCTTTGAAGGTCCCAATGAGCACATTGGCCTCCATCATCCATAAGTGGAAGAAGTTCGAAACCTCCAGGACTCTTCGTAGAGCTGGCCGGCCATCTAAACTGAGCGATCGGGGGAGAAGGGCTTTAGTCAGGGAGATTTCCATAAACCTGATGGTCACTCTATCAGAGCTCAAGAGGCCCTCTGTGGAGAGAGGAGAACCTTCCAGAAGGACAACTATCTCTGCAGCAATCCACCAATCAGGCCTGTATGTTGGAGTGTCCTGACGGAAGCCACTCCTTAGTAAAAGGCACATGGCAGTTCGCCAAAAGGCACCTGAAGGACCTGAACATGTGAAACAAAATTCTCTGGTCTGATGAGACAGAGATTGAACACTTTGGTGTGAATGCCCGGCGTCCTTTTTGTAGGAAACCAGGCACCACTCATCACCTGGCCAATACCATCCCTACAGTGAAGCATGGTGGTGGCATCATGCTGTGGGGATGTTTTTCAGTGGCAGGAACTGGGAGACTAGTCAGGATAAAGGAAAAGATGACTGCAGCAATGTACAGACACATCCTGGATGAAAACATGCTCCAGAGCGCTCTTGACCTCAGATTGGGGTGACGGTTCATCTTTCAGCAGGACAACGACCCTAAGCACACAGCCAAGATATCAAAGGAGTGGCTTCAGGACGACTCCGTGAATGTCCTTGAGTGGCCCAGCCAGAGCCCAGACTTGAATCCGATTGAACGTCTGTGGAGAGATCTTCAAGTGGCTGTGCAACGACGCTTCCCATCCAACCTGATGGAATGGGTGAAACTGGCCAAGGATAGTTGTGCCAAGCTTGTGGCATCATATTCAAAAAGACTTGAAGCTGTATTTGCTGCCAAAGGTGCATCGACAAAGTATTGAGCAAAGGTTGTGAATACTTATGTACATGTGATTTCTCAGTTTTTTTTAATTGCACTGTATATATTCATAAGTGTGTGTGTGTGTCTGTGTATGCATATTTGTACAGTGCATCCGGAAAGTATTCACAGTGCATCACATTTTCCACATTTTGTTATGTTACAGCCTTTTTCCAAAATGGATTAAAATAGTTTTTTCCCTCAGAATTCTGCACACAACACCCCATAATGACAATGTGAAAAAAGTTTATCTGAGATTTTTGCAAATTTATTTAAAGTAAATGCATATACTATACATATTTCCGGCGCCGCATTCGAGTGGCAGCCTTTCCAGCAGCTCCGTATACGACTTTATCTTTTTACCTTTTTATCTCTATCTCACTGATCACTTCTACCACTTTCTTTTATGTGGAATTGCTCCCTGGACACTTTTTACACATTTTTACTATTTTACTATTTGACATGGATTGTTACACTCCGAGAATCGCCTATTCAAGAAGTCAGCTTAAAGCACTGAGAAGAAATGCTTATGCCGGTGTGGTTCCTTATTTACCTGACGAGGTAAGAAGGCGATATCGGGGCAGCCGAGCGCAAAGATAAAAATAAGATTAAATCGAGAAAATGGCGTTATAAACCGTCGGTGCCTTCTGTGATCCTGGGAAATGTAAACTCACTACAAAATAAGATCGACGAACTGGCTGTGCTGGTGAAAAATGTCAGAACCTACAGAGAATGCAGCTTGCTGTGTTTTAGTGAAACATGGCTAACGTCTATCATCCCAGATGCTAACGTGGAGCTACCCGGGTTTAGCACAGTTAGAGCAGACAGAGACGCAAGTACCTGTGGAAAGAAAAAAGGAGGAGGACTCGCTCTCTATGTCAATACAAAGTGGTGCAACTCAGGACATGTAAACGTTAAAATCTCCACTTGCTGCAGGGACATCGAACTGTTGGCCGTAAGTCTGCGCCCTATTACTTGCCCAGAGAGTTTGGACACGTGATTGCTGTTATTGTTTACATCCCCTCAAGCGCGAGATGGCGTGTGACATCATCCATTCCGCAGTTGCTAAGTTACAAACGCAGCACCCTGAGGCACTTGTGCTAATCGCTGGAGACTTTAACCATGTAACGCTGGATAAAACATTACCTGCCTTCTCCCAGTATGTGGATTGTAACACTCGGGAAACAGGACTATTGACCTACTATATGCAAGCGTTAAAGACGCATACAGCGCCACCCCACTGCCTGCGCTTGGGAAAGCAGATCATAACCTGGTTCTGCTTCAGCCTCAATACAAACCAAGAGTGAGGCGCTACCTACAACCACAGCTCATTCAGGAAGTGGTCCCCTGAGGCAGAGCAGGCTCTGAGAGACTGCTTTGGAACTACAGACTGGGATATATTGCTGAGATCACATAGTGAGAACATTGAAGAGGCTGTTGAATGCACAACTGATTACATCAACTTCTGTATGGACATTGTAGTTCCAGTAAGAACAGTATGCTGCTATGCTAACAACAAGCCATGGATTACAAGTGACATCAAGGGCCTTTTGAACCAGAAGAAAAGGGCTTTTAAAGGTGGTGATAAGCATGAGCTGAAGTGCGTGCAGAAGGAACTCCGAGTCCAGCTCAGGGCGAAAGAGCAGTACAGGAGAAAGCTGGAGCAGAAGTTGCAGAAAACAGTATGAAGGAAGTGTGGGATGGGATGAAGATTATCACTGGCTGCAGCTCAAGCGGGTGCCGAATCGAGACAGGCGTGGAGAGAGCAAACCAAATGAACAACTTCTTTAATAGGTTTGATCACAGTAACCCACTCTCACCTCGAGTACTGCATCCTCCAACCATCCTTCTGCTGATACCAGCATAGGTGAGACATCCCCACCCACAATTACAGCAGCCCAGGTGAGCAGAGAGCTGAAAAGACTTTGTGCCAGCAAAGCAGCGGTCCAGATGGTGTATCGCCACGATTGCTGAAGGCCTGTGCGTTGGAACTGGGGAGTCCTCTACAGCGCATCTTCAACCTGAGCCTGGAACAGGGAGAGTCCCAGGCTTTGGAAAACATCTTGTATCACTCCTGTCCCAAAGGTATCACGTCCTAGTGAGCTGAATGACTTCCGGCCTGTTGCTCTGACGTCACATCTGATGAAGACCATGGAGCGGCTGCTGCTTCACCACCTGAGGCCACAGGTCCGTCACGCACTAGACCCTCTGCAGTTCGCATACCAGGAGAAGGTGGGAGCGGAGGATGCCATCATCTATATGCTTCATCGATCCCTCTCCCACCTGGACAGAGGCAGTGGTGCTGTAAGAATTATGTTTTGGACTTCTCTAGCGCCTTCAACACCATCCAACCTCTGCTCCTTAGGGATAAGCTGACTGAGATGGGAGTAGATTCACACCTTGTGGCATGGATTGTGGACTATCTTACAGACAGACCTCAATATGTGCGTCTTGGGAACTGCAGGTCTGACATTGTGTGCAGCAATACAGGGCGCCGAGGGGACTGTACTTTCTCGGTCCTGTTCAGTCTATATACATCAGACTTCCAATATGACTCGAGTCCTGCCATGTGCAAAAGTTCGCTGATGACACTGCTATTGTGGGCTGCATCAGGAGTGGGCAGGAGGAGGAGTACAGAAAGTTAATCAAAGACTTTGTTAAATGGTGCGACTCAAACCACTTACACCTTAACACCAGCAAGACCAAGGAGCTGGTGGTGGATTTTAGGAGGCCCAGGCCCCTCATGGACCCTGTGATCATCAGAGGTGACTGTGTGCAGAGGGTGCAGACCTATAAATATCTGGGAGTGCAGCTGGATGACAAATTGGACTGGACTGCCAATACTGATGCTCTATGTAAGAAAGCTCAGAGCAGAATATACTTTCTGAGAAGGTTGGCATCCTTCAACATCTGCAGTAAGATGCTGCAGATGTTCTACCAGACGGTTGTGGCGAGTGCCCTCTTCTACGCGGTGGTGTGCTGGGGTGGCAGCATAAAGATGAAAGACGCCTCACGCCTGGACAAACTTGTTAAGAAGGCAGGCTCCATTGTAGGATTAAAGTTGGACAGTTTAACATCTGTGGCAGAGCGACGGGCATTAAGCAAACTCCTGTCAATCATGAAGAATCCACTGCATCCACTTAACAGTGTCATCTCCAGACAGAGGAGTAGCTTCAGTGACAGACTTTTGTCACTGTCCTGTTCCACTGACAGACTGAGAGATCGTTCCTCCCCACACTATGCGACTCTTCAATTCCACCCGGGAGTAAATGCGAACATTAATTTTATTTTAATTCTTTTCATTTTTATTACTATTTAATTTAATATTGTTTCTTTGTATCAGTATACTGCTGCTGGATTATGTGAATTTCCCCTTGGGATTAATAAAGTATCTATCTATCTATCTATCTATCTATCTATCTATCTATCTATCTATCTATCTATCTATCTATCTATCTATCTATCTATCTATCTATCTATCCTATCTATCCTATCTATCCTATCTATCTATCTATCTATCTATCTATCTATCTATCTATCTATCTATCTCCTCTTAACCTGTGTTGAAGGGGAGTCAGAGGAATTATCAATAATATACACATAAGGACAGTCAATTTGGAGTACTCTGTTAATATAACTAGCATTTGTTTTGGATGACTTTTTAAATTAGAAATGCATGACATAGCTCAGTAGATGTAATCTGTAGATTATTAATTTTTTTTCTTGAACAGCACATTGAATACTGACTTGTTGCGCTTACAGAATTTTGCAACATTAATACTGCAATGATAAAAAATCTTGCATCATTTGCAAATATAAATTAATTATTGTCAAACATAACAAAGTCTTAACATAAATTCTAAGACATTGACAGTGGACAAAAGGAAAATAAAAAGTATTGTGTTTTAAATGCACCTTTAGTTATTATTTCATTTTAATGCCTCGTAGGAGTGGACAGATTATAAATGCATATGGTAGTCCACTGAGCTACCAGCTCAGGTACATTTTCTGGTAGCCCGGCTTTATATATGGGGTGGAGGTTTACCTGCATCTTTTTATAGTAATATTTTTTGTAAAATGTTGTTGGAATATGAGTGCAAAGCACTCTTCTACCATGATACAAACACAATCGTTATTTTACATAACAGATGATTTTTAAAAAACACAATCGTTATTTTACATAACAGATGATTTTTAAAGTATTGTTTGATGTTTCATCTTATTCCATTGAACTTAAAATATATTATCAAAAGTGAGTTGAAATACTGCATTAATATTGTACTCTCAATTTTTGTTTTTAGACCTAAGTTAGATTCCACCAATTAGTTTCTCTGTCAAAAGCATCATCAGTTTGATCTTCAGGGTTATTCTGAGACTCAGTATTTCCCTTATAGTGTCATATACCTTTAATTAATGAGGTTTAGGCCTGAAAAAATATCTTCACACTCTGCAGTGTTTGAGCTAATAGTAAAGAGCATTTTCACAACCTCCAGTACACCAGAAAGGAAGGTGTTATTTTCTGTTCAGAGCACAGAGTATATACTGGGTAATGGTTAGTGTCTTATTTTTTATGATATTCCTCTCCTGCTCTTTCAGTTACTTCATAAGGCGACATCTGTTCGTAATCATGAAGGTGCAATTTGGCGAAAAGACAACTCGGCAACAACCTTTACCAATTAGGTAATAGTTAGGTTCACAGAGGATTTTTTAATGATACTTAAATAACAACGTAGGGCGCTGGAAAATCCACAGAATCACCTGCTTTATGAGAGTCCCAATACGTTGAGAGTAAAGATATTCCTTAAGCCGTACTCACAGGTTACTTTTTGTATTCTGAATAACATTATCATATGATTACAGTCAATACAATTTATATAAAGGATTAGCAATTTTGGTTGCAGAAGATAATGTAAGATAGAGTTTGTCCCATCTGCAGAATAAAGTTAATTCACCTCTATCTGTCAATTATATACATTTATTTTCAACATTTTAAATCATGTTGTCATTTAAATATAATTGAAAAATCTCTTTGAACCTATTACCTAACTGGTAAAGGATTTAGTCGAGTTTTTTCTTTGCCGAATTGTCTTTTTGTTGTCTTTTTGCCGAGTTGATTGTCGCCCAGTTGCCGCCGAACTGTTTGTAATATAGTATGGCTTTTTGGTTTCAAAAGATTGATGTCTTATTCCCAAGACTGAAATATTGAAAACCTGTGACAGAAGAATTATTGGAACATTCAAACCATCACATGTGATCAACAAGATGCTGAATGTTTGAGGTAATTTTCACTGTTGTAGCAACCCCTTTCAGTTGAAAAGAGCGGATCAGCGAGCGGAAGCAGAGAGCGGATCAGCGAGCGGATCAGCAAACGGAAGCAGAGAGCGGATCAGCAAGCGGAAGCAGAGAGCGGCGGCATCTCCCAAAGGCACGTAGCCCTTCGCAAACACCCGAGCAAGTTCACCTGAGGTAAAGCCGGCAGCTGACCAGTAAAAATAACCGGCAGTGAGAAATTAAAGTCGATCGCTCAGTGGGTGGTGGAAACTTAAAGCGACGGTGATTCAGCTGAACACGGAAAGCACCGAAGCACCTATAAAAACGGCAAAGATGACTTCCAACACTTAATGTAAGTTCTATCTGCTCTCTGCCCATCAAGGGCACGTTTATATGTTGTGTGTCCTGCAGTATGTACAGCTCAGGTTTTCCGGCCGACAGTGCAGATAGCTTCACCTGCCAAAAATGTTTAGTTAATTTAGAGTTGGTCGGGAAAATACGTGAATTGGAGGACCGCGTTAGGAATCTGATAGCCATTAGGCAAACCGAAAATTGGATCGACTCGGTTTGTACTGTAGTCAGTGCGCGGCCGAAATCAGCAGCACCAATTCAGCCACAGGGTGAGTGGGTAACAGTAAGACGGGGGTCTAAGAATCCAAAATTTAGTCCCCCAGCACCCAGGTCACCAATTCGGACCCAGAACAGATTCTCAGCTCTCTACAGTGCGCCTGTGGAAACTGAGAATAATAAAGTGCTCATAATTGGCGATTCCATAGTGCGGAATGTTAGAATTCCAAACTATGTTAAACCAGCAGTTAATGTTAAGTGCCTGCAGGGGCCAAGATTTCTGGCATAAAGGCCGCATTGGACCGTGTTGCGACGATGAAGTATCTACCTTATTGCTGCATGTCGGAACTAATGATATTTATTTACAGCAGTCTGAGGTATTAAAGCGGAACTTCATCTCTCTATGCACCAAAGCTAAAACAAAATGTCGGAATTTAATTGTATCTGGTCCCTTACCAAGATTATATAGAGGGGATGTGATTTATAGCAGATTGCATTCCTTTCACTGCTGGCTAGAAACCTGGTGTGCAAATAAAAGCATAGCATTTGTGAACAATTGGGATGATTTTTGGGAAAGGCCTGGATTTTTCAGAAGAGATGGTCTTCATCCTAACTGGAGGGATCTTATGTATTATCCCAAAATATGGCAGCAAAACTGCCTGGTTAACTGATTAGAGCACCATCCAGGCTGCAGTCATATGATCTTAAATCACAGGCTGTTGTTTATCCCACCTGTTATTTTCCTGAAGCTGTTACCCATAATCCCTGTTGTGGGGCATCCAGTAAATTTAGTCTTGATACAAACCATAAATTAATTGATAACCAAAAATAAGGTGTATAATTAGACCAAGGGATAAAACCAGACACTCCACCAGGGGCATCTGTAATAGAAATTTAATTCAAATTAAAAAAAAATATATCAGCAGTTCAGAAAGAACCATGCAGTTTTAAATGCTGTTTATTGAACATTCGCTCTCTTGGCACTAAAGCTGTTTTGGTAAATGATATATATTAAGTACAAAATCTGATCTGTGTCTTCTTACTGAAACCTGGCTTAGTAAATGTGACACTGTTCCCTAGCTGAGGCGTCACCAGATGGATACTCGTTCCTTCATAAGTCTAGAGATTCTGGTCGAGGAGGAGGCCTTGGAATAATTCATTGTAACAAAATGCAAATCACTCTAAAAATTTAGGCAACTTTACATCCTTTGAGGCATTCATTTTAAATATTAAAACAGATTCCAACACAATTATAGTGCTAGTCTACAGACCACCAGGGCCATATTCATTGTTCATGACTGAATTTAGCAACCTTCTGTCTGATTTGGCTATAAATTATGATCATGTAGTTCTGATGGGGATTTTAATGTACACATTGATGTGGAAACTGACACTTTTAGCAAATGTTTTACTTATTTGTTAAATTCAGTAGGATTTTGTCAGATTGTCAAAGGTCCAACTCATAATCATAACCACACATTAGATTTAATTATAACTTACAAAGTTGAAATTCAAAATTTAAATATTACTCCATTAAATGTAGTTATTTCCATCACTTCTTAATTATTTGATTTAGTTCTGCCCATGCCAGCACTCACAGATTAAAACAAAGACAGTGCGACATCTAGATTGTAATTCTGCTTCAAAATTTATAGATACCTTGAGTAAGTCGAGTGTAAACGTGGAAAACCATTTAGATCAGTTAACATCAAATGTAAACGTGGAAAACAATTTAGATCAGCTAATATCACATTATAATGTGACCTTGAGAGATGCTCTGGACACAGTGGCTCCCCTAAAACAAAAGTGATCAAAGCACATAGAAACTCTCCCTGGTTTAATGAAATACTCGAGCTCTTAAATTAGAGTGTCGAAAACTGGAGCGCAGATGGAGAACAACAAAGCTACATGTCTTTCAAATTGCATGGACAGAGAGTGTTAAAAATATAAAAAAGCCCTCTTTAAAGCTCGCTCAGAATACTATTCTACATTAATAGATAGCAATAATAAAAATCCTAGGGTACTTTTAGAGCAGTGGCTAAATTAACAAATGGAATTCAGATCAACAGTGCAAAATACCAACAGATATTAGCAGTACAGACTTTATGAACTTCTTCAATGAGAAAATTAAAAATATAAGATCCCAGATCTCAGCATCACAGTACAAACCAAATACTAGCTTAGCAGACCCTGCCACCCATTGCATTCAGCACTTTAGTAATTTTAATCCTGTAACTCACCAGGAAGTCTTAACTTTAATTACTAAAATGAAGCCCACTACTTGTTCCCTAGATCCAGTGCCAACAAAACTAGTAAAAGTGCAATGAATGTTCTTGCAGCCTATTCTAACCATTATCAATAGTTCATTACTGCATGGCACTGTACCTGATGCACTAAAAGTGTCAGTCATTAAACCTTTACTTAAAAAGTCAGACCTAGACTCACACATACTAAATAATTATATGCCTATTTCAAATTTACCATTTCTCTCTAAAATACTAGAAAAAGTAGTCGCCAGTCAGCTTCAGTCACACCTTACGCATTACAGTTTGTTTGAGAAATTCCAGTCAGGCTTTCGCACTGGTCATAGTAAGAAACTGCACTAACACGGGTTGTAAATGACATTCTGATATCCTCTGATGAAGGAAATTCCACTGTAATTATGTTGTTGGACTTAAGTGCAGCATTTGACACCATTGACCATTCTATTTTACTGCACAGGCTAGAAAACGATGTTGGGCTTACAGGCCCCGTGCTCGCTTGGTTCAGTTCTTATTTATCAAATCGATTCCAATATGTACAGAAATGTGCTGACAGTACTCCATCATTATACACAGAAGTTCAATATGGTGTCCTGGAGGGTCAGTACTGGGACCTTTACTGTTTTCACTTTACATGCTTCCACTAGGATCTCTCATTAGGAAACATAATGTTAATTTTCACTCGTATGCAGATGACACCCAGTTATACCTTTCTTTTAAATCAAGTGAAGTTTCTCCGATGTTGTCTTTAATTAGTGAATTAAAGGAATGGATGAATGAGAACTACTTGTCTTTAAATACAAATAAAACAGATGTTAAATGTTGGAGGTAATGACGCTGATCACAGCAATATTTTGTTGTCATTTAACCTAATTTTACTGAATCAGCCCGCAATTTAGGAGTTATCTTTGACTAGCAAAATACCCGCGCTTCGCAGCGGCGAAGTACTGCATTCAAATTTTTATTAAGAAGAAAATTAAACCCTTTTAAACTGAGGGAAAATATGCCAATAATTATTTATTAAGGATCTCTTTGTGTGCCACGTTGTCAGTTCGGCCCTCCGGTTGTAACATGACCAAGCTGTGCGCTGAGCTTACTCTTGAGCATGCAACTTACAGTTGGCCATGTGAACAGTAATCTTGTCTCAAATCTCACAGCTTGGATTGCTGCTGTCATAATCGGTTTGAGTTTCATGGTTTGTTTCAATTACGACAGTATTTGCAGGATTTGTTGTGTTGAAGTGACATTCGGCATTTGTCAAGCGTTGTAAGCACACAACCAGTTTCATCGATAAAATCACATCCAGCTTTTGAGAGTTTAAACATTCATAATCATCAAAGTGTCCACTACTGAAATCGTCACCTGTGAATCTAAGATGTTTAAGAGGCATTGGCGGTTGTCGAAAGGTGTAAAATATTTGGCTATTTCGGTACACTTGAAAGCGACAACCGAACAATTCAGCGACAGCCATCAACTCACATGCAGAACCATAGGTAAAGGGCTTAAGCATTTCACTCTTCTAGTGCTCCTGTGTAGAATAATTATCTCCTGTACCGTCATCAGTCCACACCTTGAACCTGTCCCAGTCATTCAATACACAAGACACAATGTTCCTCCGGATATCAAGAGTGAGCCTGATATGGCTGTGCAATATGTAACAAAGAGAATGGAAAAGGTAGGTGGTATCTCCGGGCATGGAAACCACTCGGAAAGTTCTTTGATCGATAGAATTTCTTGAAGATGGGCCCATAAGTAACAAAGACTGTTGAAAAGTTCAATATGGCTGCCGACAGTTGCATCATACCACCGAAATAAGTACGTACATTGGTTTCAGTTAGTGCAGGGAAGCCTACCAAATTTCGAGAAGATGGGGCCATAAATAAGAAAGTTCAACATGGCGGACATTGTTGACCGTTATGACCATGACGTGTAGAATTTCAAAATGAAACCTGCTTAACTTTTGTAAGTAAGCTGTAAGGAATGAGCATTGCAAATTTCAGCCTTCTACCTATACGGGAACTTGGAGAATCAGTGATGTTGGAAAATTCAATATGGCGGCTGACAGTGGCGTCATACGACCGAAATAAGTACGTACATTGGTTTCGGTTAGCTAACGGAAACCACCTACCAAATTTCGTGAAGATGGGGCCGTAAATATGAAAGTTCAACATGGCGGACGTTGTTGACCGTTATGACCGTTACGCGTAGAATTTCGAAATGAAACCTGCTTAATTGTTGTAAGTAAGCTGTAAGGAATGAACCTGCCAAATTTTATCCTTCTACCTACATGGGAAGTTGGAGAATTAGTGACGTTTAGAAAATTCAATATGGCGGCCGACAATGGCGTCATACCACCGAAATAAGTACGTACATCGGTTTTGGTTAGCGCAGGGAAGCCGCCTACCAAATTTCGTGAAGATGGGGCCATAAATAAAAAGTTCAACATGGCGGACGTTGTCGACTGTTATGACCGTTACGTGTAGAATTTCGAAATGAAACCTGCTTAACTTTTGTAAGTAAGCTGTAAGGAATGAGCCTGCCAAATTTCAGCCTTCTACCTACACGAGAAGTTGGAGAATTAGTGATAAGTGAGTCAGTGAGTGAGTGAGTCAGTCAGTGAGGGCTTTGCCTTTTATTAGTATAGATTTTAGCATGTCATTTAAAGCACATATTACAAAGTTGTCCAAAACATGTTTCTTCCATCTTAAAAATGTTAGGAAATTAAGGCGCTTTCTAAATAAACAGGATTCGGAGAAATTAATTCATGCATTTATCTCTAGTAGGATTGACTACTGCAATGCAGTGTTCACTGGCTGTTCAAACTGTTCTTTATACAGCCTCCAGTTAATCCAGAATGTGGCTGCAAGAATTATTACAAGAACAAGAAAATATGAACACACAACTCCAGTTCTTAAATCCTTACACTGGCTCCCGGTTAAGTTTAGGGCTGATTTCAAAATCCTCCTTTTAACATACAAAGCATTAAATGGCCAAGGTCTGGCTTACTTGTCTGAACTTATCATGACTTACAAACCTGAGTGCACATTAAGATCTCAAGATGCTGGTCTACTTAGGATTCCAAGGATTAATAAAATAACAGTGGGAGGTCGAGCTTTTAGTTACAGGGCCCCTAAACTGTGGAATGGTCTTCCTGCTTCTATAAGAGATGCCCCTTCAGTCTCAGCCTTTAAATCCCGGCTGAAGACTCACTACTTCACTTTAGCATATCCTGACTAGAGGTGCTGATTAACTGTACATGCTGCATCTCTGTTGTTAGTTGTTAGCACTAAAACATAAGTGACATGATAGTTAGAATTGAATACTAACCCTCACCTATTCTGTTTCTGTTCTCGGTACCCAAATGTGGCAATTGGTGCCATGGCCCACCTGCCAAGTTGTTTGCCTGCCTATGGTAAAGTCATCCCTGATGGAGGATCACCAGAATCATGGGAAAGAGGGGTCCTTTCATCGGAGCAACGTTTCAGCCGTGGAATGGCCAAATGGGGAGGCAGCTTGATGGATGAGGTCTCCAGAACTCTAAAAATATCCAAATCTTATTATGTGAAATCATCTACTGTTAAATTCTGCTCTGTACTTCTAAAATTTTTATTATTATGCTGTATTAAGGATTTGTTCTGTTCTGTGTATTGTGTTGTATTGACCCCCTTCTTTTGACACCCACTGCACGCCCAACCTACCTGGAAAGGGGTCTCTCTTTGAACTACCTTTCCCAAGGTTTCTCCCATTTTTCCCTACAAGGTTTTTTTGGGAGTTTTTCCTTGTCTTATTAGAGAGTCAAGGCTGGGGGGCTGTCAAGAGGCAGGACCTGTTAAAGCCCATTGCGGCACTTCCTGTGTGATTTTGGGCTATACAAATATAAACTGTATTGTAAAAGAGTAGTGTCAATGTACATTTTTGTTTCCAAGTTGTTTCATGAAATATCTTAGCAATACATCAGAATTTTCTAGATCTTAGAGTCTGAGTAGCATAAACAGTTTAATTTTACTGTGCTTTCTCTCACCTTTTTAATCCTAAAATTATCTTCTCTGCATATGGCACGGTGCAGCAGTCATTGCTACTTTCCAATATCCACTATATTTAAGCTGAAAATGTTTCTTCAGTATTTGAAAAATTATTTTCCTTTTATTGTAACAGTGCTGCTTGTAATTATGATTCCTTACACTTGTAACTGGTATTGAAGCTGCAGTTGTACAGGTTGCTTTGTCCACTTTTTTTTTTTTAAATACATTTTTCGCTATATTAATGACTAGTGGGTGAGTACGTGGTATGCCTGGTTAACTCTTGATATGTTTGCACATAACATTACATCAGAAGCAGCAATTTGAAATCGGGTTTTTGGCACACGCTGCCATGGTGGTAAAATTAGAGTAGAGGTTCGTTATGTGGGTCCCAGAATGATGAACAAAAGTCCAAATATAATCCAAGCAGAAATATTTGTATTGTAGCTGTTCATCATGTCGAATATTATACTCTCCTTCACTTCTTTTGGTTAATGGTTCTGACATGCCATTTTCTACTTGTTTTCCTTTTAAAACTAACAATAACTTGTACAACTGTTCTTCTGTCAGAAGAGTCTCACTTCATCTACTTTGTAATTGTTAGGCATACAAAGTTGACCAAGCACTGTCACGTACTGACTAGGAGAACATCAATGTGCCAATGGAACAGGCTGCCACAAGTATAAATGCACTTTGATCACTGACAGCGTGCACACTTTGTGTTGCAGTCTGCTTGCAGGCTTCATGCTTTAAGTATAACAAAAGACAGTGTGGAATGTCTTTTTTAAAAGTGATACTCTAGTTAATAGACACTAAGTATTAGGTCTTTTTTTTTTTTTTCTTTTTAACCTATTTGTTTTTCATTTTGATACCATTGCTTGGATGGAAGATCTGAAACTTCTGGTAGTCAGCTATGCTTTGCAAATATGTAGTTTGGGTGACCAAAATGAAAAATTAGTAATCTCTAGGTGTTCAGGCTACCACTTTTTCCACCTCTGCCTTGTAAAGCTTTTTTTTTTTGCCTTAGAGAGCACATGATTTTTTTTTTTTTTGTGGTATTGTGTACCATCAGTGCTGGCAAAGCATAGTATCACAGGATAAACCTACAGACGATGTGGTCTCTAAAGGACAATTTTTGGAAATGTCTCCATCTTTTGAGATTCTTCAGAGAGCTACAAAATCTCTTCATTGTTTAACTTATGGCCTGAATAGAAGATTTCATGTAGAAGACCAGAGGATTTCACATGCAGCTTTCTTATCTTTACTGCTACATTTGGGTGGCAACTGGTGTCACCTTATTTTAATCTGACCTTTTTTGCAATTTAGCAGATATTTGTATCTTCTAGTTATTTTCAGACTTGTGAATATTGTTTAGTTACTCCTTATGATCTTACATTTTTTAATTTCTCAACACTATACAGTTATCACAAGTGTAGAAATCGCATTAATTCTGCTGATTTTGCTGTATATTTAGAATTGTAATTTAACATTTTAAGAAAATTGTATGATTCAATAAATTCCCATTCCTGTAAAATCATAATATACTGTAAACATTGTATGCTTCCCCACCCTTGCAAGTTTGTGTTGTGCTGTATAATAAACACAGAATCCCTTAGAAAGCTACTAAACAAATGTTTAAAATGATGCATTCTGTTTCCAGATTAATTTTTATTGAATAATGATTACAGAAGGAAAAAAATGTTTTTCTCAGGTCAAATATAAAATTCAGGGGTTATTAGCTTGCTCTAGTTGCTGATTTCAGGCATATTTTGTACATGATCAATAAAACCTTTAATTAGTAACTGTGCTTTAATAGTTGAAATTGTTTGCCAGTTTTTCATAAGACATTTGTTGCAGATCAATTGCGAATTACTATTCGTTGGGTGAACTACTAGCGTGACTGTTTTTTTTTATCCTCTAAGTGAATTGATAAACCTTTTCTTCATATCTTTTAGTCCAGGAATCTGCTACTTTAGAAGCAAGAGATAATGCAAACAAGAAGGACCAGGCAGACAGTTCAGTGGACATAAAAATGCAGAGAAAATCTGTGAAAGATAAGAGTTGCTTCAAACTTTCAAATCTGAAAAATGAAACAAGTAACCAGAGTTTAAAGCTGCAGGAAAGTGACTTAGAAGATGAGGACTCTGTATGCTCAGAATTTGAAAAATATTCTGATACATCTGACGAACAAAATGATCATGAGCAGAAGGCCAAAATACTGAAGTTCTTGCAAGATGCCTCTCTAGATGAGCTCTCCTTGATATCACGTTGCTCTGTAAAAAAGGCTCAGAAGATTATTGAGCTCCGTCCCTTTAAAAGCTGGGAAGATCTGGTGAGTTTCTTTTTTCATTATTCTCAAGAAAAGTTTTCCCTTTATCCTTTTTGTTTTATTTCTGTTTATACCCCAGATGCATTTTATAGACAAGGTGTGTTATATCTCTAGGGAATCATAAATGGGAGGCCTTAGTCTTATTAGGTTCAAACCTTACTGCTGTTCTTAACCAATGGCATTTCAAATATTGTCATATGACCTAGTTTTGAATAAATTATGGGAAGATTTTCCAGAAAATCTCTGTCTGATTGGCTGCTAATACTGTCACTCATTTTGGAAGCTCTGAAACTGGATGTATTTGATTCCACTGAGGCAAAGGAGAGTCAGCATTAGCTTGGGATTTTCAAGCCACTCGTTTCAGATCTACACATCCATGCAGGGAGCAAGAATGTGGCAAAATATTTACTACAGTAGTTTCTGAATAAGGAAGGAAACTCCATAAAGACAGCAGTCCATCTCTGATTATGCAGTTTGATCAATTTTTCCAAAGAAAATCAGCAGCAATGAAGATTTATATTCTTCCAAAGGAATTGCCCTTTTTCCAGCATATTTTGCTCCATTATATATGCAACGAATCCAATATGGAATACAGTTTCTTCTTTGACCCATAGCTAATAGTTATTTTGAATGCATCTGTTTCCTCAAAGAAAATGCATTATGTGGTAAGTTACCAGCAGATTCAAGCATGTTTTCACGTTTTATATATATATATATATATATATATATATATATATATATATATATATAATATATATATATATATGTATATGTGTGTGTGTGTGTGTATATTTTAATGAAAGTGAGAAGTATGCCGGGCAGGTTTTTTTTTAACTTTTTAATTACGGTTTCATCCATTATGGGAAAAGATTTTTTCCAGCCTTGTCTGACTCTTTAAGGCATGATCTTTAACAACAGAAATTGCAGGCCTTTGTTTAGTCTTGTCTAAGCATTGAGATGAAATATGCATAAATGTCTGAAAAGAGGCTTAATCAGTTCCGTGAAGGAAATCAGTAGGTTCTGCTATGTCTGTTAAATTCTTGTAAATGTATTCATTTTTTTTTCTTTTAGATGCAAAAGAACCTTTAATTTTGATCTTGTAGTTCCTTTCCTTGTTTGTTTTCAAGTTTTGTTATTTTTTGCTATAAATCCATCAACTTGTTTTAAATAACACTGTTAAGAAGTTTTAAAAAAAGTGTTTAAGTTGACTTTTATAAGGATAAAATTAAATTATTTTACATCTTGTCATATGTTTAGGGAGATGAACATCACATCTTAGACAGTCTTTGCAAATGTAAGGTTCATAAAAACAAAGTGTGTCTAATGGACCTGTACACTTGTAAATGATTTAAGAGGAAAAAGAAAAAATGTTTTCTGTAGTTCCGTATAAAAAGTAAGACTTGTTTTTTGATTAAAAGTGTAATTTCATCCAGTTTGTAAGTGAGCAGGCTGGAATTTTATTTATAGGTGAGGAGGCGGACATATGTGCAATTTAATTGAAGACACCAAACATTTTGAAAAACTATGCTATGTTTGTGTTTCAAACACATTTCCATTTAAAAAAAAGTTAGGAAATTAATGAAGCGGTTTTGACATCAAATGCCTGTTTTTTTTCTTTAACTTACAGCAGTGCTAAACATGTGCTTTCAGGCAGTACAAAGAATCGTTTTGCCTTAAGGGTTATGCTTGCTGTAAAACATCTGTCATTGTGCTCCACCTTTATCATATTTAAACTTGTTCAGTTTTGTTGAGACATTTTAGTAATCACTCTGGGATATTTTTAAAGGGGAGGAGTGGTGAGCCAAATTTATTCATCTGAAACAGTTCAGGCTGTTTTTAAAAGTATGTAGACTATAATTATTAAACAAATGTAAGTATTTCCTTAAGAAGCTGTACTTGCATGCCTGGCAGTCATTAATGCAGTAAGCCATTAACAATTCAACAGCTGCCTGACAGCCAGATGTGGGCATTATTTAATCTTTAGTGCCGTAGGTGTACTCTTAGGCTTGCTAATCTTTTGCATTTTTCCAGAAGTATTACTATGATTTGACTTAAAGCAAAATTATAATTTATTTTTATTGTCACCCTTTTGACTGCTGCAAAGAATATTTTGGAATAGTTACACCACTGTTATTAGTTCTTTTTTAAGTTTAAAATTCTTTAACTTCAAAGTATGCTATTATACTAATTTAACTCTTAAGACAGTGGTATGAACTGGCATAAGAAGTCTTTTATGGTAGCTTATGCAGGTGCAGCATATCAGTTTTGCTTGAAAAGAGTTTTTTTAAATGTACCCTACAATACTAACATGTCTTATAAAATCTAGAACATTAGTATAGCTGCTTTAATCAGCAGACTATTGAAATGTGTAAATTGGACATTTTTGACGATAGGATTATTATAGAAACATCTGTCACTATAAATTGGAAAATATAATACAACAGCCACATACTATAGGGTTAAGAAGTCTTGTCCTTACTTGACCACTTACTCTGAAGAATATTTTAAAGGTGAAAGTATGCTATAATTACAGTTACTTAAAGGAGAATGCTTAGGTTTTCTCATGTTTGTGTTCAGTATAGCAGGGTATATTTAATGTAAAATGTATCTTTCTGATGAGACTTTATTTTAATACAGATTTCTAAAAGTGTTTTTGTTCATCCTGCTTAAGGTAATATGTTCTAGAATCACACTAGTACATGTGCAGTAATATTTTCAGTCAACTTTTATAATTTTGATTTTATTTGAACTCCCTTGTATTAAGCTTATATAACTAATTGAAAGCATAAATTATAGGTTTCTAATAATTAATTCAGAAAACCATTGATGTTGTGCATCCTAGGCCAGAGTCTCTTGGTATTTTCCAAGTCTGCATTGGTAATGTAGTCTTCTAATAATAATGCATTGGACTTGATTGTGCATGTGAAACAGATAGCACACAGTGCATGTACAGTATAGGGTTCACAAAGAATACCCTCTTTGGTATAATTGACTGCTGCCTGATAGTGGACAGTTGAGATACATGATTACTAAAGTTAGATTGAGATTATATACATGTACTGTAGCATGAGGGTATAAGTGGGTTGAAAGTTGAAAAGCTTCTGGTTAGGCATCAGTGAGATTTGAAGGCTTGATAAATTTGTGCTGGAAAGGGTTTTTATTACTTGGTTTTAAATAAAAATGATTAGTTTCACAATGCCATTCTTTTTTAGGGTAGATACAAAAGAAACGTATGCTGTTTGACACAAAACAGATTAGAGCTTAAAGTAATGTGTTTTGGGTTTCTGATTTCTCTCCAGCTTTGTTCTACTATTCAAAATGTTTGATTGTTAGCTTGGACCACAACTTTGTCACAATTTATAGCTGAATTTTAGTAGTGTTTTATGTGAATTAGGACTGAAAGTTATTTGCATGAAAAATATTTACACTTTATTCAGTATTAATGCAAATTCTCAAGATGTTGACTCATTACGTCTTACTTTTACATAAGGTAACTGTTCATATTTTTGTCTTCTTAGTATACATTCTATTCTTAAATTATAACAGTTTGTCTGAATAAATGTCATAAGTATTTTAGAATATTTGTTAATGTAATTCTGTTGTAAGCATCCTTACACATTGAACTTTTTTTTATTTACAGTGTAACTGTACCCAAGTATTAAAGATGAAAATTATACAGCTGGAATACATAATGGTTATGCTTTGCATATTACAAAAATGAACCTTATGGGCAGCTTTAAAAATACAGGCATTTTAAGAACAAAATTCACTTTCTGTCTCAATTATTTGTAGACACAGAAAAAAAATGCTAATTTGTTCTAATCATAATTGTGCGCTAGAAGTTCTTTCCATCTTCCTCAACTTCAGTTATTTGAGCAGACTTAAGTCAATTAGTCTCCAGCATCCCTTCTAACTTTTACAGACATGTGATGGATGGTGACTAGCTGGACTACAGTCTATTAGAGACTGCACTGTCTATGATATTGTAATATTCAATTAAGTTCCACCATCTTCCCAACCAGATTATACCCTGAAGCTATTAAAGTTCTGTCTTGCTTTTAGGGCTGCAACAATTAGTCGAAGTAATCAATGACGTCGACTACAAAAAAATCATTGACGCGGATTTTTTATTGTCGACGCATCATAAACAGAACCGTCAATAGAGGCTCCAGTCAGAAAGAACCACATTGGTTTTTGTAATTGCAATGCACTACAAGAACATCTGGGGGCTGTTTCGTTTGTTATTGTTTGTTAAGACGCACACAGTCCTACTAACGCAAGCATCCTGGAGCTGTGATGCGGCCGTCTCTCGAGAGGTAAGTTTTAGCGAGCAAAGTTAGTGTCACATGTTAATGTTGATGTTTGTACTATAATGTGTATATCAAGGTTTCGACAATGATAGTTAACCCTTAAACTGACACATATTTGGGGTTTAATGCACCCTTGGAAGCCAAATACTGCACTTTTTAAGCAAACATCACAATTCACAAAGAAAATGTGAAATTTTAACGGAACATCACAATTACTGCAACACTGATCATTTTACACACTGCAAATAAACTGTAAAAAACTTTTAAAAAAAAAAAAACAACAATCTATTACTATATGTTCCAATATGCAACTGAAGTCATTGATGAAATTCAGTATATCACCAAGCCAACTGCACTTGCAGACACACAGGGGTAAGCACTGATGATTGTAGACTCGTCTTTTGCAGCGGCTGAATCCCAGAGACAGTTTTGCTGCAGTTCTGCCGGGGCCGGCAGTGGTCGTGAGCTGGCTGCTCAACAAATATAGGGCTCTGACTGATCAGCTCTGGTATGCTGGCAAATTGCACTGAGAAACAACTTTAGCCGGTTGCGGCGTTCAATGAGTGTGCATCGCCGAATATATGTTGCCGCATATACTCGGCTTCGGCGTGCTTCCAAATTGCACTGGAAACCGACTCTAGCTGGTTGTAGCATTCAACAAATGTACTTTTCCAAATATACTCGGCTCCGGTGTGCTGGCAGTAATTACCTTGTTACATATTTTAGTCCGTTGTTTTTTTTTTTTTTGCATAATGTAGTACATAATGTGATAAACTACAGTACAACACTTTTCTTTCAGAGTGTGGTAATTAAAACATCTTTCTCTGTCTGCAAAATCATTCTTATGTATTCCTGCTATCTCTACTCCCTCTGAGCGTCTCTTCTCAGCAGCTGGGAACATTGTCTCAAAGAAGTGAGCCAGCCTCACATTGGAGCACGTCGAAATGCTCACGTTCCTGCACTGCAATCAGGAATATATGAACTGAATCTTTTATAAACTGTACATTATTGTTTTATTTGAATTGAAGCTTTATTTAAACTTTTGGACATAAGACACACCAGTGGCCATTTTTGGTTAAGTGAAATGCACTTTTTATGTTTAAAGATTATGTGCACTTTAGTTTGTATTGTTTAATGTATTCTTTTTTTATTGTGATGGCCACACTAATATAAAAACATCTGATTATTTTCAACTTCATATGTTTTACTGGTTGTTATTTTAATTTGATTATTATTAATTTTAATCATGTTAATGCAGAGACTCAGGGTGACATTCACAGGTGGACAGACGTGAGCAGATGAGGTAAGACATTCACTGGAGCCCAGAACAGGATGTGCAACCACAGGTCTCGGGCATGAAATAATCGTGACTAATAGAAAAAAAAATTGAACGATTAGTCGACTACCAAAATAATCGTTAGTTGCAGCCCTACTTGCTTTTAAATATAGCTTTATCTAGCAGTAAGATATTTCTGTGTAAGCACCTGAACTACCAATCACTTTGTGCTGACACTTAAATATTAGTAATAATTCTGAAGCACAAGTACCTGTATTGTCTGGTTGGTCTTTGTTCTGTCTGGTACTTGTAGGCTTGTGCCATATATTTTATTTTGGTGATGTTGCATATTAGCTGATGTTTTTGGTGGTCTTCCACTGTCGTACTATTTAATGTAGTGTTGTTTACTGTAACCATCTTACAACTACAGTAATATTAAACTACACTGTTCCCATCTTCATAGTCTTTGGGAATTTAGTTGGTAAATAGTGGCTTCCCAATATTGGTATTTGTCTTTAAATCTATCAATTTTTAGATTTTCCTTATCTGTTTATTTTTCTATGTACTATATCTACAGTACATTTTTTTATGTATCTGTCCATAAATACTTTACATATACAGTGCAAAGCCTGATCTGATTTTGTAGGTAGCCAAATATAACGTCCTGTGAGCTAAAATATATAAAGTACAAGTTTCTAGCATTTGCGGTTTGTGTCTCATGTTTCTGGATGCAGACACCTCAAAGTCGTCATTGTTTGTGTGCATGTGTTTGTATGTATATATACATAAATTTAAATTTTTATATAAGCCAGATGTTATATGGTAAAAAACAGGTTTATATAGTTTCACATACAACAGAGAAACACTGCCAGGCAGATTGTAGTAGGATGATGAGGGATCTGCTTCTAGTTTCCAAATTTAAATAAACAAATCTGTTGGAAGATCACACTGTAGTATTTGTTGCCACTGATCCTGATTCAACACCACATTCCAGAATCATATTTCCAAAACCTGACTTCTGAGAAATACTGTACTTATGTATCAAATTTTAGATGTATGGTTTTAAACAGTATACATATATGCATGTATTTCTCTTTCTCTCTGCCAATAGCTGTAGAGATATATAAAGAAAAGGAGAAGGAGGTGGTTTCCTTAACAATTGTCCACCAATGACAACTGTTTTTTTTCTTCATTAAATAAGTAAATAAATAAGAAAAAAATGTGAAGAATATTTTAATTCTTTTTAGTGTTGCACAGTTTTATCAATCCTATTTAGCACTTTACTCAACCCATTTATTCCTGCCATGTAACAGAACATTTTCTTGTACTATTAGAAAATATGCAGGAATCAACCCTAGACTGCATTGCCACACACATGCTGGGCCATTTTAAAGTGGCTAGTAGCTCTAGCCTACACTTTTTGTTAGAAGTAGAAGGAAAAACTGTAGGATTTTGTGGTGGTGCCAGGCACCAATACAAACACAGAGATTATGAGTTTATCAAAGACTATGACCTGACCAGCGTTTTACCAGTGGAACTGTCATTGGGTCACTCCAATGTAGCTTGTGCAGGTATTGTATATAGCATAAAGACTACACTGACTTCCATTGCATAGTTTCTGTACAGTGGAAATTCTTCCCAGTATAAAATGATGAGGCAGTGATAGATAAGAATTAGCTGATACAAAGCACTCTTGTGAATTTTTGTTTTTTGTTATGATTTTTCCTTTAATATCTTGTCTTTGTTTAAAATATTAAGCACACTATTTGTACCCATATGTTTACAGAAGAGATCACAAAGTGTTTAATTACTTTCCAGAATAAAATGGTAATGATACCAGTTAAAGTGCAAATAATCAAGCATTTTGTAAGATGTTCCATGGTAGGTTCAGAAAAAAAATTGTTTATCAACTAATCAAAGACATTTTTTTTTCCAAAGTGTGAGTTTGAAATATGCTGACATACGGTCTAGCATTCAAGGTTGGTATTTGTGACTGTCAAGCAAAATCCTGACTAATTTTTTATAGACAGAACTTTTATCTGTCCACAGTAGATTTTCTTTACAGATGCTCTTTAAATAAATACAGTATATTTATTAGGTATTTATGTATAGGGTGTTCCAGATCTAATTATGCAACTTTTAATACAATGCAGGAAAACAATAGAAAACAAAAGAATTGTTTGAAATATCTTGTAATAAACAAAAGTAGACTTACATTGAATTAATTCACTGATTTTTCCATGTAATGTTCCACTTGTCCTCCATTCAGTTGTGAATTCTTTATGTAATAAATTTAATAAGTTATAAAGTAAAGAAAATTGCATAATTAGATCTGGACTACCCTGTATAGATACTGTACATTCACACTATGATCTGAACACACACCAGAATGACTGAAACGGAAGAAAATGTCTGACTTGGCAGTCCTAGTCACAGTGAGACATTATGCAGGCTTATTGCTGTTGGTGTAAGCTTGTTCATTCGGTGGGCCTCTCTTGAAGTGATGTTACCAGCCCAGCACACTTTAGGGTAGAAAATTGCACTGGCCACAGATGTGAAGGATGTCATTTCTCACATTAAACGAACATAGTCTCCTAAGGAAAAAGGAGTGTGATCTTCGCTTTCTTATATATTTCCTCTCTGTTCTGAGACCAGTCCAGCGTGTCATTGATTTGGAACCCCCAAGTACTTGTAGGGGTGGACCACCTCTACATCCACTTTCTTTGAATAGTGGCCGGAAACAAAAGCTTTTTGGTACAGTGAAAGTCAATAACCAGTTCCTTGATTTTGCTGCTGTTAACATGACGACAGTTTTCTTTGCACCAGGACACACAGTTCTCCACCTGACTCCTATGCTCTGTCTCATCAGAATTATCTGAGAATTTCTGTAAGTGATGTGACCTGGTGTTATATTTATAATCTGAGGTGTGCAACAATGAAAAGAAAAGTAGATGGGGTTGTTCCTTGTTGTTCTCCAGGTTTGCTTACATTCGTATGGGAAGCACAGTCCTTGGATCTCACAAACTGCTGTCTGCTCAACAGATAGTCTGTTGTCCAGGGAACCATAGCCTCATCCACACACCTATTTCTGAACTTACCCCTTAACAGGGGTTTCATTTTTTCAAGTTATATAGTAGGTGCATTAATGTTAAATCAGACAAGTTACTGTTTTAGCCTGTTTAAATGCATTAATGAAAAAGGTGGCTTTGCAATACAGAGCTGGTGTTAAAGGATCTTATGCATCTAACAGGCCAATACAAGTCAAGCAACAATTATAGGTAATCTCATGTGTTGAAATTGACAACTATAAAATTCTCTTTAACACCTTAAATTCTTTTAAAGTTATGGGATACTAAATAATTTATTAAAGCTTTTTTCCATTGTTTTGTACAATTGTGCAAAAATATTAGATAAGTAGCAGATGTGTTATGGTTCAACTTTCTTTGCCAGTTATGTTAACATTTAGCAGCATTAAAATGACTAGTGAAAAGCAGTATTGGACTTTACGGATTATAAGTATTTCAGTTAAGGATTTAGTTAACATCTGTTATCTACACCCTGACAGCCCTTAATTTGGTTTACTGGAAATGATCGATTAGACAGTAAATTTCCAAAAAATGGGAAGTACCTTGTAAAATAAATAAACTTGGTATTGAAAAGAATTGTGCCTAAAAGAATAAAAGCAATACTTGGTATTTGTTTGTATGTATGCTGTTTCAAAAGCAGTATGACGGTTCAGTTTGTTTTTAAAGCAAAATTTTCCAGATTGCTCATTGTGACATTTCTTTAGTAATCCCATCCATTTGAAATCCCCATATAGGGGACCAGACTGTACTGAATATAAAAACATTGCTGCACTGCACACTAGATTTATTTTAAGTATGCCACTGAATTTAGGGCGTTGCATATGTATTGTACATTCAGTAGTAATAAGGACTTTCTGTAATGAACATCATTTATAAGACACATAACCTTTAGCTGTAAAACACCTACTTTCATTCTTTGTTATACAGCAAACAAATGTCACTGAGAAAGTTTGTTGATTTCTGATGGCTCTCACCACACTGTAGCAGTAAACGTAATAGGTGGGAAACCAGTGCAGCAGCTACAGGCAGTAAATGCACATAAATAAGGATAATTATAATCTTGTGGTTTGCATACCTCTGATTGGATAGACTTCAGGTTATCAGTGCTACAATTTTTGATCAATATGATTAAAAAAATAATTTCAATAATAAAACAAAAGTCATTAAAACTGACTTAAGTTAGAATTTTAACATTGAGTGAAAGCAATAACAGCCTTCAGCCAAAAAATAAGTCCTATGAAAGAGCTCCCTAAAGGATCATTTGATTCCTGTACAGACCAGGGAGAGGGACAAGGTAAGCATAACAAGCCTAAAAACACAGAGACACTGAAAAGGGTAAAAAAAAAAATGAAAATTTATACTCGGTATATGATAAAACCCCCAATCAAGCACACAGCAGACTGCCACTATGGGGGTTGATCCTCACCTTTCAACCCTCAAGTAAAACTCTTTAAAGAAGATTTAAGAGAATTCACAAATTTAAACTGAACATGCTGATAATTTGTTTTTTGGAAGATAGATTGGTGTAACTACTTTGATGCATTTTAACTGAATGCAGTAATCATTTTTAGTTAAATTGAGAGTACCAGGTTTTTTATTTTGAATGGTGTATCTCTTCTAGTATCTGTCAAAATATTTCTGTTTCTCCCAAAAGGTGTAGCCATTCCTTTGCTGGCAAGTCCTTACCTGTTAGTAAATCATTTTAGTGCTTCTTAATACCTGGAAACTTATGGTACCTCAACTACTTAAACTACCAGAGGATTTTTAGGAGTTCAAATGACATATATGATCCCACACAAATAATATTTTGTAATTTTGGAAGTATTGATTTCCAGTGTGGTGCATTCATATCACTTTCATGATTTACCTTTTCCTGTGCTACTTAGGTAACTATAATGTCTGTGAGAATTTAAAACAAATTCCTTTATATTTAGAACAAAAAATTCTGAAGGCAAAAAATACTTGGATTAAAACTAAATTAATAATTTCTTCTTCTGCACATGATTTGTGTTTCCTATAATTACAAAGGCAGCTAAAACATAAATCTCTTAACAGTACAAAAAGAAGAAAATGTTTATCAACTAATCAAAGACATTTTTTTCTGGCCAGAGGCAAATGAACTGTTATACAAGGCTTACTGTCAAATGAAAACTAATAGAAACAGGCAACAGTATTTTTGTTTAAAACTGACACTGACAATAAAGCCACCTTATGATTTTGCATTGCATTTTATGTTTAAGTAGAACTAAAAGCTTTACAGATAAAATATTGCATTTCCAGCATATAAAGTAAAAAAGACAGTCATATTTGGTTGCTGTCTGTTTTTTCAGAGGAATACATAACCCTTTGTAGAGCCTTAATTTACCATAGCCAGTGCAGTAGCAGTAAGCATTGTGTGTTTTTATTGAGCAATAAAAACATACTGAACTCTTCTCAGTTAATAAGTCTGTTTTTTCTGCAAGTTATTTATAAATCATTGAATCCATAAGTGAAAGGCTTAGTCTTCAGTGAATAAGATAGTTAATTAACTGTATACCTTTACATTTGATGTTATCAATATCCAAAAAAGATAAAAAATGGACTCTATACAGCATATTTCTGCATTTTGCGTATTACATCAATATACTATGATGGAAACAAGCACTGACAACTTGTGCAAAACAAGACTAATATCTATTGTAGTAATGACATGCTCCCTAAGGCTTGATTCCAGTGTCCGAATGTGTCATTTGATAACAGTAGTAGTGATTACAAAGACTACAACACAACAGGACATTTCAAATATTGCCAGACAGATCATTCCAGATATTGTAGGGGTCCTATACTGTAGCTAAAAGGTCTGGTTCTTAAAGTAGTTTTCTCTAAAACTAGCTACTAATGAGCCGTACAGCTTGATATTTTAGTGTATATTTTGGAATATTAAAGCATTAATAACATGAAGTAGGAGTAAAAGCATTTTACAAGTGAATTATGAAAGAGTTCAACAAAATTAGGCAAACATCAGTCTGGGAATAAGTGCTATAGGGCAAGGTTACAAAGTTGATCATCGCCAATTAAGATCAAAATATAATCTAGTTACAAAAACCTAATAGCTATCAGTTAGACAGAAATATCACTTTTTTTAAATACAGCATTTGTCGTACAGGTAGTCCCCAGGTTACAGTATTTTTCTTTTACTGTAGAGAAAATTTCAGAATAAGTTTAGAATGTGCATGGGTACATCAGGTAGTTTATGATGATATCATTATTTATAAACCCTATATAGAAATCTCCTCAAGATTATAAAACCCTGTAATTGTTACAGTCGGGTTTGTCCACTTCTGCTACACATTACAGTTTAAGTCCTGCATTGTATTTTGATAATTATGAGTGTCAGTACTTGCTTACTTAAATGACAGTTTGAGTAGCTACTAGATTGATACGCCATTTATATATTTTGTACTGTATTACAGGAAAATGTATAATATTGTTCAGTATAATAATGGAGATGCTTTAATAAAAAGTTATGAAATTGGATTTCTGTTTTTTCTGTTGTATCAAAAAGTATCGAGTATTATAATACTTTCATTGGTTTTGGCATTGAATACAAAAATTCTGGTATTATGACATCACTCAGTTCAACAAATAGGATCTTTAAATGCATCTTTTGAATGGTGGTGGCCAGCTTGTTTGACCAGCCAGAAGCTACACATGGAGAGTCTAAATTGAGATTTAACGTCACACAAAGGTGGTACCCGCAGACCTGAGTGGTTGGGAAGAATATAGTATCTTCACATGACCTGTTGACACCTCTAAGTAAGTTTTAGGGATTTAAACTTAATGTGTGCTGCTACTATGAGCCAATATAGTGATCTAAAGAGAGGAGTGACATATCACCTCAGCTGGTTGAACACCAGACGTGCCGCTGCATTTTGAATCATCTGTAGTGGCTCAATCGCACATATAAATACTCCTGTCAGCAGAGAATTGCAGTAATCCAGACGTGACAAGACCAAATCCTTAACCCAGAGTTACTTTGCATACTTTGTCAGATATGGTCTGATTTTTGTGGTTGTTGTTTAGAGTAAATCTGCAAGACCAAGGACCATTGTAATATGGTTAATGACAACTGTTTGCCACCATGATTGCGTACTAACTTCATGGATGTTAGCAGTAATGAGCCAAGCTTGACAGATATGGGTTGCTGAATAGACAGAGTAGCTTGGATAACAAGAAGGTCTGTCTTTGCAAAATTTCATTGTTTTCTTTTTTCATTGACCATAAAAGAAATTAAACAGTTAATTTGAAAACTTTTTTTCTGTCAGCAGTTTTGCCTGGTGGGATTTATGCAGTGCTACATTAAAAAAAAAAAAAGGTTTAGTCTTTTGGTCACCACCTTTTGACATATGAAAAGTGTAGTGGTTATGAATGGGAGAATAATCTTTTGAAGTTGGTGCATTTAACATGCGATGTGCTGTATCATGCTTCTGTAATGCCACATGCAAACAACAGACCTGCTGTATTTTTACAATGTAAATTGCCTATGTTATTTCCTCTTGTCGTTTATTGACAATCAAAAAAAAATTCCATGATTTTATTTATTTTATTGAATTAATTAAAATCAAATAACATTCCATACAATCAAGTCAATTTTTAGAAAAACTAGGTTTGAATCAAATCAACCCCCCGCCCATGAGAAAAAGAACCAGGCCATCACAGTAAAACTTTTAATAGTAGGAAAATTAAATAAATAGATAAATAAATAGAATAAAAAATGGAAGAGGATCTGCTTTGTCAATTTCAATGCTTATTCTAAAATGTTATTGATTAGATCCTGACAGGTTTTGTAAAAAGTTTGATTTTTTTCCAATTTCAATGTGACTGAGAGAATAAAAATTATTAAAAAAAAAAAATACAAAGCTAACCTTGACAAGTATCATAAATTTACACTGACTGTTACAAGACTCAAATCAAATGTATGTTTTTATTCTAAATTAGTAAGAATAAGAGCAGCTCACTTCTCAAAACGGACTCGTCCGGGGTCAAACCCATGAAGTTTTGATTACCAGTAAACAGTTGATACCATTGCGCCACCGAAGCGGTCGCATCAAAGGGGTGTCAATGTCGCACCCTAACGTGGGTTCTTTTTCTGCAGTTTTATTCTTGAATAGAAGCGCACTTGTTCTGTTATGTTTGTACCTTTTGTGAAAGTGTTTATTTGATATTTGGACTTCAGACTTCACAAATTATACACTTGATGTCCACATTTTGTCAATTATTACTAAAACATGAAAAGTGTTTCAGTTTTAACAATGTGTTTACATAGATTGTTGTAGACACAGAACACACATAAAATGCATGTGTTCCAAATAACGATATAGTATTTATAAAAGGTGTAATTTTACTTGACTTTTCACTCTATACAACTCTAAGCAACTGACACGCAGGTAAACACACTTGAGCTGAGAAAACTGTGCGGCTGTGGGGGGATGTGATAGTAGGCTGCTTATTGATACATTTACAGGACAAAAGATGCTGGCGGAGAGGTGCGAAGGGATTTAAGGTGGATCTATGAGTTTTTTCGTAGACTTTGGTAATTCTAGTGTTAAGACAGCCTTGACAGTTTCCAAGTGTATTCCTGCAGAGACCTCTTGAGGATGTATTTGTCTCTAAAAAAAACAAAAAAGTTTTATTTGCTTGGGTATAAATTCTCTGCAGTTCTCATCTGCTAATAAAAGAGGGTTAAGACGTCAACTAAGAAGAGTGTGTAGGGCATAGTGTTTAAGCTCCATGATCAAAGGGGCGTGGTCATAGATAACAATAGTGTTGTACTTACAAGATTTAGTCATAGGCAAAAAAATTGTTATCTATAAAGAAAAAATAAATTTTTGAGTAACAGTGATACACTGGTGAGTAGAAGGAATATGCTCTGGAGTTTGGGTTTAGAAATCTCCAGGGTTCTGGTTAGTTGTGATCAGTTTCAAAATGTGTAGTTGTTTTTGCAGTGCTAGATGTTATCTGCCCTATATAAAACACAAAGTCTCCAGTCATTATAATTTCATGAGTGTTCACATTGGGAATGGATGCAAATATGTTTTGAATGAAGTCCCTATCATCCACATTGGGTACGTAAATATTTATCAGAATACAGTTAAATTAATTACCCATGACAATCATGTATCGACCTTCAGGATCACATACTACAAATGAGATTGTTTAAGAATTCCCACACATCTAGTTTTCTTTGTAAAGTTGGAATGGGATATTTGGCCAGAAACGTTTTTCATGTTTTAGTAATAAGTGACAAATGTCAACGCGAACTGTATAATGTATGAAGGCTGAAGTCCAAAGTAAATAATTATATATCGGCTGTTACAGTTGCAAATCAAATGTTTGTTTTTGTTATATAATATTAACAATAAGAGCAGTTCACTACTCAGAATGGTAAATTTACCTGGCACCCAGGACTGAACTCCGTGGCCTTTTGATTATAAGTCAGCAGTTCTTAACGCTGCACCACGGAAGCTGTCATAATGTACTTACACCTTTTGTGAAAGTGTTTATTTGATATTTGAACTTCAGCCTTCACAAGTTATACAGTTTTAATGATGTGTTTACAGAGATTTTTGTGGACACAGAACACAAATGAAATGCATGTATTCCAAATAACAATCTATTATTTCCCCTCTAAAACTCCAGCACTTCACTCTAAGATAATCAAGACTTGAGCTGGGCTCATTCTGCGGTGGTGTGGGGGATGTTATAGCAGGCTGCTTGTGTTGGCCGACACATTTACAAGACAAAAGACGCAAATGTAGAGTTGTGAAGGGATTTAAGGTGGGCCGGATTTACAAGTTTCTTTGTATGCTTTGGTAATTCTACTATTACATTTTAATGAAACAATTATTTACAGAATCCAAGAGAGCACTTTTACAGCATTTGTCTCTGAAGTCTGTAGGAGTGCTGTATAACACTAGAATTACCAGAGCCTACGAAAAAACTCGTAAATCCGTCCCACCTTAAATCGCTTCTTAAAATCGTTCACAGCTATCCACCAGTGTCTTTTGTCATCTAAATGTGCTGATAAAATCAGGCTGCAAGCAGCCGGCTATTCCATCCCCCCACTGACTTGGAACGTGCAAAAACTTCTCCCAGCTCATGCCTTGATTGATTTTCTGGGAGTGAAGTGGAGTTTTAGAGTGGAAATAATAGATCCTTATTGGACACATTCATGTGTGTTCCGTTTCTACAGTAATCTGTGTAAACACATTTTTAAAAAAGAAATGTTTTTTATATTCTAGTAGCAAATGACAAAATGTAGACATAAACTATATAATGTATAAAGCCTGAAGTGCAAATATCAAAGAAACACTTTCACAAAAGGTTCTATTCTAAAGTGTAACTGCAGAAAAAAAAGCTAAACTTCGGATCCCACATTCCTCCATAGCCTTTGCAATGTTGCGTGCGTTGTCTTATAGTACTACATGATGAATATCCTCTTCAGGTATTTTTCATGTTTCAAACATTCTTTTAAATGCCATGGAAAGTGCAGCACCCATGTGTGATCCTTAACATTTTTGGGCATTCAAGATTGCTTTCTGAAATTCAAAATTGCAATTGAACTAAGAATATTTAGTTGCACACATATATCCATATATCAGTGACAAAGCTTATGGCGGGGTTATTGTCAGCAAGGAGTTTGTACACATGACGTTCCATAATATCATGTAGCTCTAGAAGTGCTACCTCCGAGAAATGGTGGCAACTGGGTATCAAGTAATAGGACTCAAGATGCTCAACTGGCCTTCTAAATTCTGTATCTTCTGGAAAAGAAAATGGCTGATTTTTCCAGAGTAAAATATTTTGTGACCTTTGCGGTAATTGTTTGAGCTTTAGGGCAGTCTTTATCAAATTTCTTTGATTTTTTTTTCAAGAAATTGATGAACAGGCTGAGGAACTTCAGTTTTTGATTTTGTGCGAGGGAGTACAGGATTTTCCAATTTTGCCCTGAGGAATTCTGTGTGTTTTTTAGGATGGTATGTCTTCAAGTGTGTAATTAAGTTGGTAGGATTGAAATTTTGCAGTTTTGCAAGATATTAGTGAGCATGTGTTACAAGTGGCATCTTTTATGTAACACTCACTTACTATGAAAAACGCCTACACGTCAGATGTTTTTGGACAGTAGCTCAGCATCGTTTAAATGTCTTGCACATCCGGAACACATTGAATGTGTCATCAAATAATGGGTTTGAATTATCAGCAAAATTTATTGATCTGATGCTAATCAATCAATCAACATTTATTTATATAGCACATTTTCATACAAAAAAATGTAGCTCAAAGTGCTTTACAAAATGAATAGAAAAATAGAAGACACAATAAAAAATAAACATAAGTCAACATTAATTAACATAGAATAAATAAGGTCCGGTGGGCAGAAAAAAAAAAAAACTCCAAAAGCTGGAGAAAAAAAAATAAAATCTGTAGGGGTTCCAGACCACGAGACCGCCCAGTCCCATCTCGGCAATCTACCTAACATAAATCAAACAGTCCTCTTTGTATTTAGGGTTTTCATGGAAGGACCTGATGATGATAGTCACGTAGACTTCTGGCTTTCAGTCCATCAATGTTGGTGCATCATGATGGTTTGAGTAGGTGGTGGTGGCGCAGGCCGCCACCACAAAGAAACCGGAAAAAGAAACAGAAAGAGAGTAGGGGTCAGTGGATTTTGGAGCCACTGTGAATAGTTATTATGAAGAATTGAGCATACAGAGTATCAGTATTAAGTTAAAGTGAAGTTATAAAAAGGCCATGTTAAAGTAATGTGTTTTCAGCAGTTTTTTTAAAGTGCTCTACTGTATTTGCCTGACGAATTCCTATTGGCAGGCTATTCCAGATTTTAGGTGCATAACAGCAGAAGGCCGCCTCACCACTTCTTTTAAGTTTAGCTTTTGGAATTATAAGGAGACACTCATTTGAAGATCTAAGGTTACGATTTGGAATATAAGGTGTCAGGAATTCCGATATATAAGATGGAGCGAGATTATTTAAGGCTTTATAAACCATAAGCAGCATTTTAAAGTCAATCCTGAATGACGCAGGCAACCAGTGTAGTGACATCAAAACTGGAGAAATGTGTTCGGATTTTCTTTTCCCAGTTAGGATTCTAGCAGCTGCATTCTGCACTCGTTGCAAGTGATTTATGTCTTTTTTGGGTAGTCCTGAGAGGAGTGCGTTACAGTAATCTAGTCTACTGAAAACAAAAGCGCAAATTAATTTCTCAGCATCTTTCAATGATATAAGAGGTCTAACTTTTGCTATGTTTCTCAAGTGAAAAAATGCTGTTTTAGTAATCTGATCAATATGTGATTTAAAATTCAGATTACAGTCAACAGTTACCCCTAAATTTTTTACTTCCGTCTTAACTTGTAATCTTAATGCATCAAGTTTATTTCTGATAACCTCATTGAATCCATTATTGCCAATTACTAAAATTTCAGTTTTCTCTTTATTTAGTTTGTGAAAATTACTATTCATCCATTCAGAACTACCAGTAAGACATTGTGTTAGTGTATCGAATGAGTCAGAGTCATCAGGTGCTATTGATAAGTACAGCTGTGTATCATCAGCATAGCTGTGGTAACTCCCGTTGTAACCTGAGATAATCTGACCTAACGGAAGCATATAGATTGAGAAAAGCAGCGGACCCAGGATAGAGCCTTGTGGAACACCATATCGGATATCATGTGTCTTTGAGATGTGATTACCACAACTCACAAAGAATTTTCTACCAGCCAGGTAGGATTCCAACCAATTTAAGACACTACCAGAGAGGCCCACCCATTGACTAAGGCGATTTCTAAGAATATTGTGATCAATGGTGTCAAATGCAGTACTCAGATCTAAGAGAATGAGAACAGATAAATGGCCTCTGTCTGCATTTACCCGCAAGTCATTTACT
>NC_053157.1:102201929-102214429 GCF_016835505.1 Polypterus senegalus | reverse complement strand
CAAGTTCTATTTAGTCCATATGTGTCAAACTCAAGGGCCTGCGGGCCACATCCGGCCCGGCGTGTAATTATATCCGCCCGAGATCATTTTATATACTGTATTATTGTTATTAATGGCCCGGGTATATGAAGCGCTGGTAACACAATAAACTACAGATCCCATAATGCAGCGCTTCAGCTGCCTTGCCGAACACTTACCGCGTTAATCAAGTCTAGCTTATGATGCTGCAAGTTATTGCGGCTAGCTCACCGATGCTGAAGAGAAAAGTTGATTCTGAAAATAGAGCCTTTAAAACCGATGGGAGGCTGAGTATATGTTTACTGAACCCGTGTGTCTCATTTGTGGAGCTAATGTGGCTGTAATTACAGAATTTAATCTAAGACGGCACTATGAGACAAAACATCAGGGTAACCTGAAAGACCTGAATGCAATGCAGAAGATACAGAAAGCGGAAGAATTAAATAAGAATCTGACACTTCAGCGGATGTTTTTACCCGTGCACAATCACAAAGTGATTTCAAGTGAAGCTGCTTTTATGGGAGACACAAATGCACCAGTGCAACTTGCCCCACTTTCCCTGTTGCCAAGTAATGTTGAACCAAGTCATCACTACGGTGTTCCCAAATACGCACTTTGCTGATAAACTGAGCGCACTGAGTTTGCACGGCGCTTTGGTGACTTTGAAGAACAAAAAAAGTCCGTCTACATGCGGCTCGAACCTTGTGCATGTTTGGTAGCACATATATGTGTGAGAAGCTCTTCTCAGTGATGAAGACTAACAAAACAGCACAAAGGAGTCGCCTCACTGATGAGCACCTGCAATCCATCCTGAGAATCTCCACAACACAGAACCTCACACCAAACATAAACGAACTTGTTGCCAAAAAAGATGCCAGGCGTCCAGCTCTAAAATGACATATGAGCAAAGACAACTGAATGATTTGATTTGTTATTGTTGAAAGGAACACATTTTATTTATATTTCCAGGTTTTGTTATGCAGCATGTTCATATTTGAATTTGTATAATTTTGACAGGATATATTTTTATGGAGAGCAAAATATTATAAGTTGTTTAAGGTTTGAGTTGATTTATTCAGGAATAATATTCCTGTCTGTTTTTACCATTGCTACCAAAGATATTTCTGTCGACTAAATAAAAATTCCTTCTATTTAAAATTTAAATAGAACTTGAACAAATACGATAGTTCATAATATCCACGCAAACTTACACGTAAGAGCGGGAGTTACCCGTTTTAACAAGCAGCGTATTGCACTGATACGAAATAGCTGTGTGTGTATATATGTAGATATGTATGTATATGTATATATATGTTTATATATATGTGTGTGTGTGTGTGTGTATATATGTATGTGTGTGTGTATATATGTATGTGTGTGTGTATATATGTATGTTTATGTGTGTGTGTGTGTAAATATATATATATATATATATATATATATATATATATGATAGCAACACTCATCACTCACAACAGTGACAAAACAATTACATTGACAATCGTTACGTTATTTTCAAAATGTTTCCTTTTCTTTTTCATTGCTTCTTTAACACACTACTTCTCCACTGCGAGCCTTGGTATTTTGCTAGTGTGTATATATATATATATATATATATATATATATATATATATATATATATATATATATATATATATATATATATATATATATATATATATATATATATATATATAATCTATCTTGTCACTTGGGACACAGATTTGCACGAGACACAGGAGGTCGAGAAACAAGAAGGATTTTTATTCAAACACCGCAAAACACATGAGCTTAAACGTGCTCCATGACAAGTCAGAGATGACAGTTCTGCTAGGAGCAGAGAGAGATAAAAGCAAACAATCAATTCCCAAAACTGACAGGCACTGCACAAGGCTTATAAGTCGGCGGAGTACCGCGCGAGGCTTGTATTACGCGTTATAGTGCAAGGATAAGGAGCAATGTGAGGGTAGTCAGTGTTTCAGGGTTTGTGGTTTTCCCAGGGGTGTCTGTATCTATTTGGGGTGCGATCAGCCCTCCAGCTCACACTATATATATATATATATATA
This sequence comes from Polypterus senegalus, assembly GCF_016835505.1. Lineage (NCBI taxonomy): Eukaryota > Metazoa > Chordata > Cladistia > Polypteriformes > Polypteridae > Polypterus > Polypterus senegalus. The sequence continues at coordinate 102,212,345 of NC_053157.1, read as the reverse complement.
TATATATATATATATATATATATATATATATATATTGATTGTGGACTTGACCCGGACACAGACAGGCGGACATGTTGTTTGTCACCACCACACGTTTTATTATTTACAATACTATTTACAAATATGGTCACTCAGACCCAGTCCAAAATTAGTGCACAAACCCCAACACAATCCTGGCCACTCAATGCCTTTCTTCGGGCCCCTTATATAACAGCCCCGGATGAGCTCCAGGTGTTCCAAACACTCCCCTGTTGGCCACACCCCAGCGTGTCGGAAGTGCCGGCTGTTCTCCCGGCAGCTCTCCGGGTGTCCTCTTAATTCTTCCCCCCAGCACTTCCTGGTGTGGCAGAAGTGCTGAGGTAACCGGTCCCCAAGGCATTGGGGTGCCTCCTGGCAGTGACCACGGAGTCCCTACAGGGTGGGGCTTCCATGCCCTCAACCTGTGGCCCCCAAAGCAACCAGGAAGGCGGCCCCACATCCGGTCCCTCATGGCGTCCCGGCTGGGTGGTGGCCCCTGGCATCCCTGACAGTGCCCCACAGCCAGCGAAGACCACTCGGGAAGAGCGACCCGTCCCACGAGGGCAGCATATCTCCGAAGCGGGTCCTACTCCAGGACAGCCGGGGTCCGGTCCTGCTCTCCAGGCAGAAATAGGGGCAGAGACGCGGCCTGAGCACCACCACTTGGTGCCCTCCTGTGCCTCACACAGTTTGCGCTCCCCTCTCTTACCGGCACCCCAGAGTCCCCTCATTCGGCACCCCCTCCATGGCCTCCGCGCCCCTTTGTTCGAAATCACTCGCTCCCTTGCAGCCTCCTCCAGCTGTGGTGGCACCCCCTCGCCAGCGGAGAGTCCTTCCCGCAGACGGCCCGTCTCCTGAGGGCAGGTTCCCAATGAAGTGGGTCCTACTGCTAGTCCGGGGTCCGGTCCTGCAAGAGAAAGAAAGAAAGGGGCAGAACCACTGCTTGGACACCCTTCCCTGGTGTCCCTTCCTGCCTCGCACTGGCTGCGTTCTCCCCTCCATCCGACACCCCAACACTTGGAGTGTCCCTCCTCTTGCTGGACTAGACGGAACCGCCTGCTCTCCATTCCTTCCCGCAGGCCTCAGGGTTTCCCTCTGCCCCTGCAGAGGGCGGCCAGCGGCTGGACGCGTGCACCCAGCACCACGTCCCAATATATCGGAGGAACAGGCACTCGGCCTGCCATTCCTCCTGTCACTCTGGGACGCCCTGACGGTTTGAGACTCCTTACTACAAAGAAAGAGCCTCTTTCCCGTCTGCGTCCCTACAGTGCGGCGCGAGACCGCGGCCGACTCGGGGCGGAGGGCGCTAAGACCCGGGGCACTCAGCAGCCCGTGTCCAGGCAGCGTCCTCACGGACTCCCCCCTCGCCACTCGCACAGCCCGTTGCGCCACACCTATTGTCGGAGGGCTGCTTACTTGAAGCTGATCATTGGCATCACAGCCATGTTCAGCAAACCCTCCCTCATGCTGTACGGAGACGGCGAAACCTACCTTCCTCGCCGTGCCGCTCCGGCTGGAGAATCCAGCGCCGCGCCAGTGGATCGCTGATCGTACCTCCTCTATGGACGCGACTGCCTACCTCTCCAGTACTCGCATCTCTGCCCGGAGGGCACGTAGCACCTGCAAGAAACGCTTCTCTGTGGGCTGAAGGCACGCCTCCAGCTCTGACAGAGCAGCCGGCAAGGACAGGAAGTTAACTGACGCGGAGCCTACCTGTCCGTCAGCCTCCGATGCCGGCAACTTCCTGTGGGCCTCCTCCTCTGGCCCAATCGGGTCTCCCCCAGCCCGTGATGGACATTCCTTGGCCTGCCTCTCTGCCGTCATTGGCGGGCACACAAGACACACCATCCAATCGCGTGCTTGTCAGGGGGAGGGACTTCTGGTCCGCGACCATCTTGTCTCCCCTTCTGCGGCGGCGACGTGCTTGCCGGTAGCCTTGTTGTTGCCGGCACCTCTCGAGCTGCAGCGTCTCCTCCTCCGCAGCCCTTGCGGCTGCCGCCGTGCTGCCTGAGCCCCGCAGACCGGCATGCACCTGCCACTTACCTGAAAAAGAAAACACACTCCCGGCTCTCACAGGCCGGCAGCCGATAGGCAGGGAACTCGCCTCCCGGACTCGTCCAACCCGGCGCCCCCCGTGATCCAGGGTGGGCGCAGACCCACATCCGGTCCCTCATGGCGTCCCGGCTGGGTCGTGGCCCCTGGCATCCCTGACAATATATATATATATATATATATATATATATATATATATATATATATATATATATATATATATATATATATTATTTTTTTTACACCATGTCAGGCAAACTTGGTGTTTACTTATGGACAAAGCTAGGGGCTAAGACACCATATTTGCTTCTTATCAACTACTGTGCTCCAAATTTAACTAGTTTTTCTATGTGGAAAGAAGAAATTTTGTTACAACAAATCTATTGAACTTTTCACATCTTGGTCCTAAATTAATCCCAGAGGCCATACTGGTTATTATTTCATCTACCAGAGAATTTAGGCTCCAAAGATTCAAGTGAATGGTAGGAAAGAGACATTTCGGTTGTCATCTCAGAAAAGGATTATAAGACAGCCATATATAGAATACACATTAGTTCTACTGTTTATGTGCTACGCATTATATAGAAGGTCTTTCATTGATCACATTTATTTTATTTGAAACTGAATATGTCCACAGGACATGACCCAACCTGTTAGTGCTGCCATCTAGCTCTATATTTTGGGAACACACTAAATTATGAGGAGCTAAAATAAGTCAAGGCCATAAATCAAATATTTTTGTACAAAAACTATTGGTTTACGTGTGAACACTATTTTTTATTAATAATTACTATCAGTTTGTGTGCATACTTAATTGGTTTGTGTGTGAACAATACTGGTTTCATTCATTTGAACTATATTGGTTCATGTCCGTATATTACTGGTTTGTGCATGAGCTATATCCATTTGTATTTGAATAGCACTGTTTTGAATATGAACTATATTCATTTGCTTGCATATATCACTGGTTCCAGTACGTTTGTTATTGGTGTGTGAGTGAACTACATCAATTTAGGCTTGCATGTTATTGATTTGCATAGAACAGTATTGAGTTGCTTTATCTGCAGGTCTAGAAATGGATTTGTGTATGCATTATATTGGTTTCATGCATGTCTTACAATGGTTTCATGTGGGTAACATGTCAGTTTTGTGCTTGAACTGTATTGGTTGTATGTCTGTACTGTGTTGGTTTCTCGTACAAAACATACTGGTTATGCGTGTGCTCCCCATCGAAACTTTGTGTATGAACTATATTGGTTCTGCATGCGAACTATATTGGTTGTTCACGTGATCTTCATTGGAAATGGTAGGGGCAAGAAACAGGAACTCAGAGGCTGGTACAATCATGGAGTATGCAGAGAAGTGGGAATAGGAATAAGTACAGTACATAGGAATAAAGTGATTGTAATAGCCTCTCCTCCATTGCTAACACACAGACTTATCATCTAGAAGAATTACAGCCCAACATCTCCACCTCAGTGGGTAAGCAACATTCTGTATTTTCGCAATATAGAAAATAAGCTATTTCTCATTTAGAAAATTTGTACAAATTTTTTTTTTTTAAAAAACTTGGCAAGAATCCATTGATGTTATTTTAGAACAAGAATCCTGAGGCTGTGGTTGACTCTCTTATGGTATTAATCATTTTATCATATTCAAAAAAAAAAGTTAAATTAAATTTTTTTTTTTTTGCTCTCATTAGTTTTTAGATGCATTGTGTTTTTGTTATATAGCCCATTATTAATCTTTTTTTTTTTGCCTTTACACCATCCCTTTTTTCATTCTCTATATCAAAAGTTTGATGTTCAGTTGTTGTCTTTTAAGTATCAAAAATTTAATGTGAGCAACTTTGTATTTGTTAAAACAAATTTGTTGCAGTTAATCAAGGTGTTAGTTCCGTTCCATTTATTGATGTATGATTTTTGGCTTTTACTTTTATTTTTTTTATTTTAAGTATGTCCGTGCTCTGTCCTGTTAAATAAATGTATTTCTGCTATTAAATGACAAGACAGCATTTACAAGTTTTTGAATAAGATGATTACAGTTAATTTGTTTTTTTAACAGTTTTCAAAGTTTACAAAAGCTAATGGTTTAAATGAAGATATAATCTGGGGCTGCAGTGATGTTCTTAAAGAGAGAGAGGTGATCTCAAAGTTAATGACAAGATGTGACAAAATATCAAAAAAGATGACTGAGGAAGTCAACCAGATTACAATGGATTATAGCAGTCTTGGAAGTATTAAGCAGCCAGCACTTTTAACTGAAAAGTAAGGAAAGAGTTTTTATTTTGGTACACCATTTTTTTTTTTTTAGTGTATCTCACACTTTTCCTTTAAAAATATCTCCTGCATTTGTGTATACTGACCTAGAAATAATATATGTTATATGACTTTCCTTAAATTAGTCAAGCTTGTGGGACATACAATATTTAAGCTTGACTGACTTTTTATTTTAAGTAATATTTTTGACTGTACTTTTGAAAATCTTATGCTTAACTTAGCTACCATGCATTTGTTTTGGTTTTTTGTGTTTTTAATTTCGATTCTTTTTATAATGAAAAATGGCTTTGATTTTATTATTGGTTTAGTATTAGCAGGCCAGATGTTTAATATGTCTGGCTAGGTTCATTATGTAACATTTTAGTATTAATGTGGTGGTGGATGTCATTCATACTTAATCTGAATAATTTATTAATTTGCATAAAGAGCCATGTTTGATGTTTGCAGTAAAAATTGTTTCCTGAGAACTTTTTGTGTTCTGACATGTATAACATTGCTTGAATACCACAGCCAAGTAATTGCTTAAATAACTATGTGGGTGTTTTAAACCCAAATGTTAATATACATATTTATAAGTAAATTTTGATAAAGTAATGAAATGAAAATTTACTGTAGGTATTACCTTTGGCTAATTAATTATGTTTTTTTAAAGATTACAGCTGAAACCATATCAACTTATTGGATTAAAGTGGTTAATTTTGCTTCACAAAAATCAATTAAGTGGCATTCTTGCAGATGAAATGGTAAGTTGATCTTGTTTGTAAATTTGTATAAACCTGTTTCTTTTTGTAATTATATGGTTATTTTCTATATTATCATATTATGTGCAATGCATTGTATAGATAACATTGGCTGTCATTTCCCTATGCACAATTTATTTTCCAGTTGAAGAAGCAGAAGTGAAGGAACAAAATGAAATTCAGTAAATCTGCATCATCAAATTGACTCCATCTCTAACTTTCTGTATCAATAAAAGTCAAAGACATCATCTTCAGAGGTTTCATGTGGAGGACAAGGGCATTGCCTTCCATACAGATCTGAAAAGCAGAAAAAGCAGAAGCACCCCAGAAAGGGAAAGATTACTTGCAAACAAGCATTTATAAGAGACTAGTGTGCTAAATACATTCAACAGATTCCACATCTTAATTTATGTTTGTAAGAAAGTCTATTTTTTGTGACTAAATGATCCCTAGAGAGTGCAAATGCAGCTTTCTTCAGCCATGTGCATCACTACATGTTTAAACGCTGGCAATGTCAGAAAACATGTCAATTAACAACTGCAGCTGCTGGATCTTCCTGTTTTTATGATATTAATTTATATGACAATGTGACAACTTTTCTAGATAGATAAATAGATACATCTTTATGGTCATTGTCACTTTTACAAATGAACAACGAAATTGAACAGTTTTGAACTTTCCAAGTATTGCAAACTCACTGCATTTTGACAGCCAATTAACATTCTCCCTGATGGCACTAGTGTCTGTGCATTGCTTTTCCATTCTGTGATGGTACAACAAACACTAGACATCAGGCAGACAGGCCCGTCTTCTGTTTTTGAGGTTGAAAACACATATCTCTCTTCTTTCCTTGTGGCTTCATTGTACTTCCAGGTGGGCACTGATATATTGTCACCTGTTGCAAATGTACATGAATGCATCCCGACTGCTTGACATGGGGCAATTCAGAGGGTGTCAGATTTTATGACAGGCATTCACAGAAGCGTGCCATGACTGCTCCCACCTTATTAAGAGAATGTATTTGCAGCCTACAACTGGAAAATGCTAGAAAGTACTGTGGTCAGTAGTTTAGTGTCTTTTCTTGCTCATATGAATTTCTTGCAGTGACTCTGGTGCCCTTCCACACGTTCGATATATGCTTTTAGGTTTATTAAAGGCATCAAAATGGTTTGATGTGAGGGATTATTCCATTGAACCTGTTCTGGATTAATTAATTTTAGATAATTGAGGAATAGTTATTTTTTGGAAGAATGTTCTGTAAAACATAATGTGCTTTCATTTAATCACTTTTAATCTGTATAATTTATTGAATTATTTGTGAAGCAAAATGATATGCTATAAAGATTAAACCAGCAGTTCATTTTACAAAACTATTACTTTAAATAAAATAGAACTTGGAGTTGCATTTTGTTGGAGCCCATACATTAACTTCCTTTACAATTTTAAGTTATTTTTAAGGTGGAGTTCACAGTCTAACACACCATAAAACACAAATTTCCAAAGTTTTTATTGTATTAATTTCTGATTTTAATCTCTATTTGTTTTTTTTTTTTTTCTTTTCTTTTTTGCTGTTTTTAGGGTCTGGGGAAAACTGTGCAAGCAATTTCCTTTTTGACATATCTTTACCAAAAAGGCGATAAAGGACCACATCTCATTGTTGTGCCTTCGTCTACACTAGGTAAAGAACATATGCATTTTTTAAGTAATGATAGGTAGGTTATAGTCAGTATGTTACTTTTATTTTTCACTATTGTTTCCTATCCCATTTCTAAAAAATATGGCCTCCCAGATACTGTAAAACTCCATTCTCTTGTAAGTCAATTTAAACATCACAGTAATACTTCGTGTTTGGTATATGATATGTAGTTCTTAGGTGATCCTATGACCTTTTTGTGTTTAAAATGTGACAGATGGACATTGTTTGGTGATATATCTACTTTCCATCTGTGTTGAGATCCATGACCTTGAGTTGTGTGATATTTTTATTCATTTCAAATGAAGTCTCTTGGTAGATTGAGTAATGAAGGAATCAGTAGACTATAAACTGAATGTAGAAGGTGGTGTGTGGGCCACTTTTTTCACATTGTCTGTTGGTGATTTGTTTAAGGATTTGATAGATTGTTTTTCTTTTAATATTCTTTCTGTCTATTATAAAACTTTAGAGACTTGCATTATTTGTAAATGTATATGTTTTACATGTCCTGTGCAGACAGTACATTAAGGTAAAATCACATATAATTTTTGTCAACAGAAATTATTAAATAGTACTGAATAATTCAGTATATAATTATTAATTCTGTTTAAGAAATTTACATGATAAATGAAGAACGATGCTGCAAAAGTCAAGTTCTTTCTTCACAATCATGGCATATATTAGTTTGCCACATGAAAGTGCATTCTCAAGTGAAGCATATTTAATACATTTTTTAAATAACTAGCCCACTCTGGCATTTTATAAAGGAGCTGATGGATACTAGGATTCCATTTTATTTATCTTAATAATAATAATAATAATTAATAATAATAATAAAGAAAAACTGTACATGAGTACATTTGTTGAGGCAAAAAAGTGAAGTGTATATCCATGTTGTTTTAAGAATGTAAAAAAACAGAAAGAAAACCATTGTTGTGAGATTCAGACATTTTAAAAGGAGACCAGCTGGTTTGTTCACATTGCCAATTACCACTATTGTCTCTCCCCCGTGGTACTCTTTTAGCCTCTGGGGTGTAGATTCACTTTGGATAGTAAACATCAAGTACAGTTATTGACATTGAATGTTGATGCCCAGATGTGGATTTCTGTGTCTGTTCTATAGACAAAATATTACCTGCTGCTGGATTGATAATGGATGCTGTTATTCTGTGAGTGTTTACACGTAACATGAAATCAAGTGACAAGATGTAAACCGATGTTATTGGCATCCATCTTCTTAACACTAGAATCCCTGAAGCCTACGAAAAACTCATAATCCTGAGCCACCTTAAATTCCTTCGCACCTCTCCATCGGCATCTTTTGTTTTGCAAATGTGTCGATCAGCACAAGCAGCAGGTAGTCCGCTATCTCATCCCCCCACCAACACAGCTTAACTGGGGCAAAAAGTTCTCCCAGCTCAAATATGTTTATCTGGGTGTGAGGTGCCTGGAGTTGTATAGGATAAATATATCGTTGATTGGAACATATGCATTTCATGTGTGTTCTGTGTCTATAATAATCTTTGTAAATGTAGGATGACACGAAATGTGAGGCAGGAAATGTTGAACATATACCTAAAACAAACATTTTTATGTTATAGTACTAATGACAAAAGTTTGACATGAAGCGTATAATATGTGAAGACCATATCCATAAATCTTCTCTTAGGCCTTCCTCTTTTCCTTTTACCTGGCAGCTCTATCCTTAACATCCTTTTTCCAATATACCCAGCATCTCTTCTCTGCACATGTCCAAACCAACTCAATCTCTCTTGCTCTCTAGAGCAAACACTTGACTTTCCAGGGTCTCCTCGACCTACTCCCTGACTCTCACTACAGATCACAATGTCATCAGCAAACATCATAGTCCAAGGGGACTCCTGTATAATCTCATCTGTCAACTTGTCAGTCATCATTGCAAATAAGAAAGGGCTCGGAGCCGATCCCTAATGTAATCCCACCTCCATGTTGAATACATCCATCACTCCTACTGCAGTTTTCAACATTATCACACTTCCCTTGTACATACTGTATCCTGTACAACTCTTACTTCTCTGCCACTCCCAACTTCCTCATACAATACCAAATCTCCTCTCGAAGCACCCTGTCATATGCTTTCTCCAGGTCCACAAAGACACGATACAACTCCTTCTGGGCTTCTCTATACTTCTCCATCAACACCCTCAGAGCAAACATTGCATCTGTGGTGCTTTTTCCTGGCATGAAACCATACTGCTGCTCATTAATCATTACCTCCCTTCTTAACCTAGCTTCAACTACTCTTTCCCATAACTTCATGTGGTGACTCATCAATTTTATCCCCCTGTAGTTACTATAGGTCTGCACATCCCCCTTATTCTTAACAATTGGTACCAATACAATTCTTCTCCACTCCTCAGGCATTCTCTTATTTTCCAAGATACATTTAAACAATCTGGTTAAAAACTCCACTGCCATCTCTCCCAAACTCCTCCATGCTTCCACAGGAATGCCGTCTGGACCAACAGCTTTTCCATTCTTCATCCTTTTCATAGCTGTACTTACTTCCTCTCTCTTCACCTTGCGCCTTATCTCCTTGTACTCTTGTCTACTTCCTGCATCTCTCTGACTATCCCACTTCTTCTTCACCATCTTCTTCCTCTGTATACTCTCCTGTACTTCCCCATTCCACCACCAGGTTTCCTTTTCTTCCTTCCAGATTTCACGTCAAACACCATTCTTGCTGTCACTCTTACTACTTCTACTGTCTGGCAACTCTTTACTGCCACCCAGTGCCTGTCTTACCTCCTCCCTAAACTCAACCTTGCAGTCTTTCTTTTTCAACTTCCACCATTTAAATTCTTTGATCTGCCTTCACTCTCTCTTCTTGATCTCCATCCTACAGACCACCATCCTATGCTGCCTAACTACAGTTTCCCCTTCCACCACTTTGCAGTCTTTAATCTCCTTCAGGTTGACTCTTCTGAATATGATATAATCTGCCTGTGTGCATCTTCCTCCACTCTTGTACATCACCCTATGTTTCTCCCTCTTCTTGAAAAACGTATTCACCACAGGCATGCCCATCCTTTTTTGCAAAATCCACTATCCTCTGTCCTTCCTCATTCCTCTCCTTGACACAATGCCTACCCATCACATCATCATCTCCTCTGTCCCCTTCACCAACATGTCCACTGAAATCACTCCAATCACCACTTTCTGTCCCTTGGTTACACTGTCCATCACCTCATCCAACTCACTCCAGCAGTCTTCTTTCTCATCCATCAAACACCCAACTTGCAGGGCATATACACTGACAACATTCATCTTCACATCTTCAGTTTTCAGCTTCATAATCATTACTCTGTCTGATACTCTTTTCATCTCTAAAACACTCTTGACATTCTGCTCCTTTAGAATAATCCTTACCCTATTTCTCCTCCATGATAGAACAATTTGAATACACCTCCGATCCACCTGGCCTTATACCCCTTCCATTTAGACTCTTGCACTCACAATATATCAGCCTTCCTTCTCTCCATAATATTGACTTATTCTCTTCCCTTATCAGTCATACTGCCAACATTCAAGGTTCCTACCCTCAGTTCCACTCTCTTTACCTTCCTTCTGTCCTTCTGCCTCCGGACATGTCTCC